>NW_027456062.1:0-26022 GCF_040206685.1 Ascaphus truei | reverse complement strand
GCAAGGCCTGGAACAATGAGTATTTCTTATAGATAATAGGTACAGGAAAACAGACAAGTTCAAAACCTAAGGCTGAAAAAAAATGTGTTCCCCCCTCGCCTCACTCCCCTCTTTTCCTATGTATCTGTCTTGTTTATTTATTATTTCAATGTGTTGTTATTAGTTGCTGTTAATTTGACCTCATCATTACTGTTCAAATTTAATTGAAAAGTTGGTTCGATTGGCCCATATTGTATATGATGTGAAAACTGCTAAATTTGGTCCTGAATGTTCCCTTTTTATTTTCTGTATCCCATTGAAAACTGCAAATAAAATTAAGTTGAAAAAAAAAAAAAAATATATATATATATATATATATATATATATATATATATATATATATATATATATTTATATATATACAGTATTGAGCAATATTATTTGTCAAAATATGGATTATACTGTACATGTAGATATAGTTATTATATATTATACATTGCATATTATCTATGAATAATCTACAAACAACATCTTTGGACATACTACAAAGTAATAAACAATTTGCATGCTCCATTTAAACGTAAACTTTAAAAGTATTGTTATTTCACGTTATATTGTTATCAATTTATCATTTAATGTTATTGGCGAAGGAAAAACTTTCTTAAAATGTTATGTCATATTTTGGGACCATGGGGGTGCAAATAATTAATCACTTCAATTACCTATTTCATTTTGATTGTCGTTGATTTTGTGGAAACATTTGAAGGCTCAATATGGTTTTGATTTTATGAGCACCGTTGTTACGTATGTCAAAATATGAAGTACAGTACTTTATGTTGTGTAACATTTAAAAAAAAATTCTCTAACTCCAGCACAAACTAAAATTATTTTAAGAAATATTTGTTTTAATCATGTTATTTCCACTATATAAAGTTATTTTAAGTTCAATCCACTCAGATTGGCTGTTTAACATCATGTAAGTCAATTTTAATAGACACTATGTAAATGATGTAATTTGTGATACAGGAAACAACAAGTTGTCAGATTTTATTCTGCTACTTATGACCCTGTCAAATTACACGGTTTGACAAGGACAAACTCACAGCTACTAGAATATCCCCCTAAGAATTCAACAAGTTTTTTTTATATAAGATCTGCAAACTAACACATTTGTTTTAAAAGTGAACATTCCTTGTCCACAGACATTTAAACTCATTGACTGGAACAAATCATGTATTTTGCTGGATTCCTCTGTAGCTTTTGTCAAAGCTGCAAAAAAGATTTTATAATACAGTATCTTTTCAACGATACTGAGAGCATCCAGCTCCTTTCACTTAATGAAAGAAATAAAACATTTTCCTCCACTAGAGGGATTTCCATATTTGTGACACATTGCTAGCCAAGACGATAGTGTGACACACATTTGGAAAATAATAACGGGTTTTTCCTTCTTACATTTGTGGCAAATCAACAACATCTGCAAAGCACTGACCCGTAGATGCTAGTTCTCATGCCTGGCTCTTGTTTTCATTCCAGAATCTATATATAGTGTTAGTACTGATGCATTTGGCTTTAAGCAGACCTCAGCTGCAGGATCCTCGCACTGGCTAGTCTAACAGCATTCTTTATCTAATGAAGTCACAATTCATCAATGCATTGCCGCTCCTTGCATCACTTGAGGACCCTTTAAGCCATCTTTGCCAGGGTGATCCACAGAGACAGGAATTTGCTCGTAATTTAAATCCACACATGGGAAAAAATATATTATGTTAAATACTGTATAACTCATGATTTGTTTTTTTGTTTTTTAAAATTAGCCTTTTCCGGTAGTTTGTAGAAAAAATAAATAATCTCCTTATAAAATCTGCGTTGTGAAATATCAAACAGTTGGATTGTATTTTTCTTCTTTTGTCTGGCATCTTTTTACGGAACACTGACTCTAATGCTCCAGGCAAATAAGAGTCACTGTTATTTTTCATTAGATTTTCAAAGATCACCACTACAAGTACATTTTGAGGCCTTTTAATAAAAGGAGAATTTAGTTAAGCTATTTTAGTAAGTCCTTGTGTTATACTCTTTAAGGGCTTTATCGGCTTCCCAATCACATGTGATTTCTGTATCCTCCATCCATCCACTTTTATTCCCTTCATTAACACAGTCACTGCAGGTTTCTGACCATGCAGATGTTATAAATACACGTTGCTTAGTCATGTATTTTTGTTTTTTGCCCGAAGGGGATTTTCTAAAGGAAAATTCATAGTGATAGTACTCTGTACAAATACAATGCAGTAAAAATTTATTTTAAAGGTTTTCTTTTGGGAAACTATTTAAAGTGTTCCCTTCATGAAAAATGTTATTTATGGTGTCACTTGTTTGTATTTAATCAAATTTGGTCTATTTTCCTAAGGCAATTTCTAAAAATTATGTATTTTGAGGAACTAAATACTTCAGCCCTTCATTTTAACACCCATTATTTAACCTATTGTTGCATAATAAAGATTACGTTTTATTTACTACATTTACCACCAGAGGGTGAGTCTGAGTGCTGCACTTGGGTTACTTCTCTATCAGCCTTATCAGTCTTAATTTGACTTCAGCTTGGTGGCCATTTTAAAATCCCATGTTTTTTTTTCACAAGTGGTGGGGTAGACTCTGGTCACAACATCATTACTTTGTCTAGGTCACCATCTGTCGCAGTCCCCCCAGTCCAAATGTGGCATTGTGGCTTTCTCCAGTGCAATGTAGATTTCCTGACTGGATGTGTAGCCCTTTAATTCTGGTCACTTCTGCACGTGATTCTTTGTTTTGATTGCCCAGGCTTTTGCAAGAACTCTACAGGTATGCAGGCAAAAACACAAAAAAACTCACAGGCAGTCTCCGTGGCCCCTTTGACTTCAAGGGCCACCTCTTCCCAACTTCTGACACCATATGAAAGAGGTGTGCAGAGGTGTGCAGAGGTATGCTAATGGAGACCGTTTATCACAGCAAACAAAAAATACAACAAACACTTATCCCTTTGTAAGGGCTAACCTACTTCCCCCGTCCCTCTCAGCAAGGCTGGGGGGTAGGAGGAAGCCCCTTAGCCACTTATCACCCCAAAATCTCAGCGGTACCTTAAAGCAGGTGGTCCTTCAGGTCAGTGGTGTCCATGTATCTTAGTGTGCTTGAGGGTCCAGCCTCTGGCAGGTTTATGGGTCCTCTGTGTCCAGGAAAAGACATGTGGTCCTCTTGTTTCTTGCTCTCAGAACAAAGCCCTCCTGTGCTCTCAAGACTCTTCTCTCCTTCTGTCAGTCCATTGAATCTGTGCTAAAGAAATCTCTCTTGAGTTTCCAACAGCACGCTTTCTCTTAGAGCTCTAATTTAGCCAGGTGAAGTCTGATAAATTGCCTGGCTGTAATTAACCAGCTCACTGCTGGATTTAGAGGCAGTTTCTCTTAACCAAGCATACTGTAAGTCCCTATTAAAGGGCCAAAACCAGGTAACCACTTCCACCAACTTCTGCTGGCAGGCCACATCCTGCCACATGCAAGCCCATTTTAACCCTTAAATGGGATCCACAGACCACTCAATCCCATCTTTTAGACCCACATTAAAACTATCAAACACAATATTAGTCAAATGCACATCCATCCTTCCTCAACAAATTTATATTGCCACCCTCCAACTCTCTATGTCTCACCACAATACCACCCCCCTTCCTTACAAACTTAAAACTGTGCATACACTTTTTCCTACTACTATCAATGTAACAATGTCTCAACACAAACAAGGCATGACCGCGGGGCCGAGGTGGGGATTGGTATAAACACAAACCCACAGCCATGTGGGCGTGACTGGAGTGTAGATAGGTTGAGGTAGCTGGGTCGGGTTGGAGAGGTATGGATGGTCAGAGATACTTGCCGAGGTTGGGGTTGGAGAAGTGCAGATCATTGAAGGTACTTAGCCGTGGTCAGGATTGGAGAGGTGCGGATCATCGTGGTACTTTGCCGAGGTCAGGATTGGAGAGGTGCGGATCGTCTTTGGTAGCCAGAGTCAGGAGTCTAGAAGAGCAGACTCTAGAAGAATAGCCGAGGTCAGAAACAGAGGAACTAGGAACCCAGAGTACAAGATAAAACTGTGGAGGCAAGGGTAGCAGTGATCACTTCCCCAATAGGAAGGTTTATGCTCAGTCGATTTGCCAGTGGGCCGGCTGAGCATATATAGGACAGAGGAACCAATGAGGTAACAGACTGGAGGAGGCGCATCAGTAAGACTGACCATGATAGGAGGATAAGGTGCAGGAGACAGGTGTGGGGAGGATACCAGAAGCAGAAAGATGACACAGCCCGTGCGCGCGCCGTGCACCGATGATGTTGCGGTGTGGACGGAGTCTGGAGCTGGGACCAGAGCGAATGATATTAACATTCGCGCGGGATGCGCGTGCATGCCTAGCATGATGGCTGGATCCAGGAGAAGGGAAAGAAGCGTCAAGGATGATGGAAGGAGCGGGAGGCCCGATCACGGGTTGGGAAAAGTGACGACTGCACCAAGCGTGTCGCGGATCATGGATCCTGACAGTACCCCCACCTCAGGAGCGACCTTCGGGCGTCTAAGGAAGGGCTTGTGTGGATATTTGGCGTGGAAGAGCAGGACAAACCTGGGGGCATGAAGACGGTGGTGAGGAACCCAGGACTGTTCCTCATGTCCAAAGCCCTTCCAGTGTACGAGATACTGGATCAACCTTCTGGAAAGCCTGGATTCCAAGATGGACTGGACCTCATACTCCTGTTGGTCCTGTACAAGGAGAGGAGCTGGAGACAAGGAAAAATCGGGGAATCAAAGATCCCGAATAGCCGGCTTCAGCAAGGAGACATGGAAAACCGACGGGAACCTCATAGAGGGAGGAAGGCGTAGACGATATGCAACCGGGTTGACCTCCACACTGGTATAGGGTCCAATGAACCTTGGTGTCAATTTTAGGGTAGGGACCTTGAGGCGGATATTCCTTGAAGACAACCACAACCGGTCTCCCTGGTTGAATTCTTGAATGTTCCTTCACTGACGATACACCTGTGTCTTCTGTCTAGAAGTTGCCCTCGTAAGATTCTGCTGAATTCTTTTCCACAAATTCTTTAGCCAACGAATTCTGTTGTCTGCTGCTGGTACCCCAGAACTGGGTGTGGTGAGGGGGGCAGTAGAGATGGGTGAAACCCATAATTAATGAAGAAGGGCAAATACATGGTGGATTCACTTTGCAGATTGTTGTGCGCGAACTCGGCCCAAGGAAGAAGGTCAGTCCAGTCATCCTGGGAGTCTGAGATGAAACAACGAATATATTGCTCCAGTGACTGGTTGGTTCACTCTGTCTGACATTGGTTTGGGTATGGTAACCCGAAAAAAAAATGTAGAAATACCTAATTGCTGGGAGAAGGAATGCCAGAACTTCGAAGATCGGAAATGATGAACTGTTGCGCCCCATGGAGACGGAAAATGTATTTGACAAAGATGTCTTTCAGTTTGGGAGAGTTTGGAAGGCCCTTCAACGGAATAAACTGGGACTGTTAGAGAAGCGGTCTACCACTTCTAAAATGGTGTTAATCCCTTTAGACACAGGCAGATCTACTATGAAGACCATGGATAGTTGTGTCCATGGACGGTACAGGATGGGAAAAGGTCGAAGGAATCCTGGCGGTTTGTTCTAAGGAGTCTTATTCTGAGCACATGGTGAGAACTCAGCAACAAATTCCTTAATGTCCTTCTGCATGACGGGCCACCAAAAGGTCCGCTCTGTGGTTCTTCTAGTACCAGGATGTCCAGATGACTTGGAAGAATGACCTCATTCAAGAACCTTCTGATGAGGTGGTGAGGTAAAAAATTGCCCTTCTGGAACTTCGAGACCTTCTGGGATGTGGGACTGATCTTGTACGATCTCTCTCAAGGTGGAAAGTATGTACTTAGAGGGAAGTATGGTTTCCTGACGATCCTCGGTTGTGTCGTCCACCAAATACTGACGGAAGAAAGCATCGGCCTTGATGTTTTTCGAACCCGGTAGGAAAGAAATAATATAATTGAAACGCAAAAAGAATAGCAACCACCGGCTTGTCGAGACCCTAGGCGTCAAGCGCACCTCGATGTACAGTAAGTTATTGTGGTCAGTCAAGATGGTAATAGGATTTTCTGTGCCTTCTAAAAGATGTCTCCATTCTTCTAGAGCTAACTTGATAGCTAGAAGTTCACGGTTAACTACTGCTGCGGCACAGTTTATTCGAGCATTTGCCCGTTCTGTGCCGCAGCAGTAGCCTGGCGCGCGCCCGAGTGTGACGGGCGCGCGCCGAAGCAGCGGAAGAGCGCCCTCCGATCGGGGCGCTCTCCCTACCGCTGCCGGGTCCGCCGGGTCCCCCGGAACCCCCTGCCGCTGTCCCGCGATCGCGGGACACCAGGGCTCCCTCGGGGAGCCCCTGGACACGCGTGCAGGGGGCGCACGCTCCCGATGATGCGTGACCGCGCGTCTATGACGCGCGGCACGCCGAGGGGCGGCCACTATCAAGCCGGGAGATTTCCCGGCTTGCGGTACCGACCACACTTCAATAAAGTGTGTCGGTAGTGTACGTCATACTTTTGTTCGGCGGGAGAATTGTTTCCGAGAAAAGGCACACGGATGAAGTCTGGTTTGACGAGTCCTTCTCTGAGACAGAATAGCTCTGGCCCGGCGTCTGATGCATCCACTTAAAAAGGTGAACGGTAGTTTGAGATCCAGATGTATGAGGATTAGTGCAGAAACTAAGGTGGTTTTCAGGTGATCGAAGGCTTGGCTAGCCGTCGGCAACTATGAAGTAGGATCCGCACCTTTCTTTGTTAAGGTTGTAATGGGAGCTACCACAGAAGAGAAATTATGAATGAACCTGCAGTAGTAATTCGCGAAGCCCAGAAAGCACTGTACAGCCTTAAGAGAAGTGGGACGAGGCCAATCCAGGACCGCTTTCACCTTAGCTGGATCCATGGTGAGACCAGTGTCAGAAATGATGTATCTGAGAAATGCTGTGGATGTTTGTGGAACTGACACTTTTCCAGCTTGGCGAACATATGGTTTTAACGTAGGTGTAGCAGTACCTGGCTGACATGTTCCTGTGAAACTTAGAAAAAATCATTGTCATCCAAATAAATGATAACAAACTGATTGAGCAGGTCCCTAAAGAATTCATTAACAATATCTTGAATGATGGCAGGGGCATTAAAAGGCCGAAAGGCATGATGAGGTATTCATAATGGTCATCTCGAGTATTGAAAGCCGTTTTCCATTCGTCACCATGGCGAATTCTTACCAAATTGTAGGCCCCACGAAGGTTCAATTTGGTGAAGATAGTAGCCCCTTGAAGGCGATCGAAGAGTTCCGAAATCAATGGCAAGGGGTAACGTTTTTTTTATAGTGATCTTGTTAAGACCTGTGGCAGGACGGCCTCGTGGCGGGGTCAGTAAGACGCTAGACACGGTGGGAAACGTTCAACTATAGTGGTTTATTAGCCACAACCAAAATAAATACGGGTGCACTGTCCCTTTAAGAAACTACTTTCTTGCAAATTAAAGCCTAGTCCCGTTAGGGACACTAACTCACTTCTTGAGCCCTTACTAACAGGACAGCCAGCTAATCTGGTCATGCCCAAAACATGCTACACAAACGATAACCAATAAGCATAATAAGAATAAAGTCTTATCTGTTTCAGCTCCAAACAGCAAACAGGAACACGGTTCTGAGGAGCAGGCTGTGTCCAGCCTCGCAGCAATGTTTATCTTTATCCTGGGTTGGGGTCCCAGCTGGTCCCAGCAGCAAAGCTCCTCGCAGGACTGGGGGCCAGAGCAGCAGCAGCTGCTACGGCTTCCAAGCCGGGAGAGTTCTCGCCACCTTCCTGTGGAAAAACAAGCTCTTCGCAGCAATCTGTATCTGTATCTTTATCCTGGGTTGGGGTCCCAGCTGGTCCCAGCAGCCTAGCTCCTCGCAGGACTGGGGCACCAGATCAACAGCAACGGCTTCCCAGCCGGGAGAGTTCTCTCCACCTTCCTGTGGAAAAACAAGCTCTCTGTGTGTGTGTCACTTCCTGCTTTTAAACCTGCAGTCTCTCAGGCCTCCTGCTTAATTAGGCTGCAGGTGTGCTTCTTTCTGTCTGAGGAGATTAACACCCTGTGAACTGGCTGCAGCGTCTCTCCATTCACTATTCCAGCCTATTGAGTTAGTGACTCTGTCACATATCCCTCTCCCCAGCGAAACATTGTCCTGTGGAGCGGCCCGTGCACCATTCCCGTGCACCAGCATCTTCGTCGAAAATGTCTGACGTCGGCCCTTCCCTCCCCCTTTTTTTTTTCTTGCCTTCCAATTTTGGCATTTTCTTTTTGGGGTAATTACCAGGCCACCTGGGTCTGAAGACTGGTACCTCCCTATCTCTTTGTCTTGTGCCAGTTTCAGTTTAAGGTTGATGCTCCGCTTTTGTTGTATCTCTTCTTGACAAGGTTCCTGAGCATCCTGCTGCCTATTAGCTCTCTCTGCCAGGACTCTACGTCACGCTGTGACCTTGATCTGTAAATCCTGAAGATGCATTGTTGTCCTTGTCCTCTTGTGCTCAGAGTCTCCCTTATCCTGTAGAAGAGCATTGACCTCGGTCAGCTCATTGCATACACTCGCCAGTGACTGTTTGGCCTTCTCTTTTGGACCTTTCTTCCTCAGTGTACCTTCAGTGTTGGGTTCCACACCATTTATCTTCAGTACTTCAACTTGGTCGGGATTCCTTTTAACCCGAAGTACACCCCATGGCACCTCCCTTTTAAGGTCAGCAGACTCATAGGCTTGGGCCTTTCTGTCTTGACTCTTTAACTTACTCTGTTGGGAGATTTGCTGGACTATCTGTGCGGTCTTTCTCCCCTTATGATCACGGGCACACTTCCGTCTCATTCGCGGCTGCCTCTTCACAGTGGCTGCCCTCATGGCAAGGAATCCACTTTGTTTCCCCTGGGCACTGTAGTTTGATTGGATTCTTAGTGTGCTAGTGCATCGAAATTTGGCCTTCGCATTCCGTGCCTTGTGGAAAGTAGACTGTAGTTCTGCAACGGTATCACGGTCATGCTTCCTGGAGTGCCTCCCTTGTTTTATCTCTTCCGCCACCTTTTCCTTGGACTGCTTCAGTAACCCAAACGTCTGTCTTGGGGTTGCAAGCTTTTCCTCCAGCTTCATCTGAGAAACCTCCTGCTGGTCAGCCGTAGAGTCCAACGTAGCGTCCCGCTCAGTCTTCAGAGCCTCAAGCTCCTTGACCAGGTCACACATTTGTTTCTCCGCCATCTTGCGGCCAGCACACTCAGACTCCAGGTCCTTCCTCAGGTCTTGAAGCAGTCCTTCTGCCTTTCTTCTTTCACTCAGTGCGGCTGCTAGTTCATCTTCGTTAGAATTGATTCGCGATTCTACATCTCCTAGCAGACTCAGAGCAAGGCTTAAATCTGTCTCTCTTTCTTTATTCTGGACCTGCAGCTGCTGGTGCTCCTCCCGGACCTTGTCTAGCTCCAGCTGTAGCCGGGCCCCCTCATTGGTCGTGTAGTCCAGCCGCTTGTGGATATCAGCCATCTCGGTTTCATGGTGCAACATCAGGCAAGCCACCTGTCGGACGGTCACCTTCTCCCGCTCGGCGAGCTGTATCTTGCGCTCAGCAACCTGCATTTGCAGCTCTTCAATCTGATGCTGCCAGTCCCTTCTCAGGGCCTTCACCTCTTCCCGGTGCTTACTCTGGGTTTGCATCAACGCCTCCTCCATCTTTTTGAGCTCTGCAGTTCTTGTCGCCAGTATCGCTGTTGCTTCTGTCTTCCAGGCTTCTTTCTCCTTGGCATACTGACTCATGGAGATGGAGTTGCCTCTCTGCTTCTCCAGCTCTTGCTCCAGTCTTTGGACCTTCTCATGTTCCCTCTCACACAGAGTCACCTGGCTTCTAAGCTCCGCCTCCAGCGATGCTCTTGTGGCGCTCAACGTGATCTTCAGCTGCTCCAGGGCGAGGCATTCTTTTTCCAGCATTTTCTCTGCATTCTGCAGAGCAGCCTGTACTTCATTTTTTTCTTGCGCCAATTGCGTCTTCACTTTCTGCGCTTGGTGAAGCATCTCAGTCCCATCACTGACCTGAACAGTCAGGTTTAAAACCTCTTCCTTCAGGTTTATATTCTCCATTTTCACAATCTATATATCCCTTAGGACCGTTTCATTGGCTTTCTTCAAAGTACCCAGCTCTGCCCCTAGCGATGCTCTTGTGGCGTACAGCGTGGCCCTCAGTTCCTCATGCTGTTCTGTGGGGACATACTAGGTACTCAGCCGTTCCTGTAGCACTCACTGCTTCTCCTTGGCTGCTTGCAGACTTGCATGTAGCTCTTGCAGCTGGCTCTGCCATAAATGCGTTGCCTGTGTGTGCTGCTGCAGGGAGACACGTTGCATCCTCTCTGCATTCTGCAGTGCTTCCTGCACCTCTAGCTTTTCCTGGATCAATTGCTTCTCCACTTTTCCTGCTTGGTGGAGCTTCTTATCACCTTTACTGATTTGATCAGTCAAGTCTGAATTTTTCTGCGTCAGACTTACATTCTCCTTCCTTACAGTCTCTAAATCCCTCAGGGCATTCTCATGGGTTTCCTTCAACATACCCAGCTCTGAGTTTAGACTGTGGCCCTCCTGGCGTGAGAGCTCCAGCTCTGTTTTGAGCGTGCTAGCTTCTTGGTGAGAAACTTCTAAGTCTTTGATGAAGTTTTTCACATCTCTCTGGGACATCTGATAGCATAGTCTCCAGTCAGGACTTGTTCTCTCTGATTCCATGTTAGCAATTGCGGTGTTGGCTTTATTCAAGCTTGTCGTCAGCTCCTCCAACTGACTGCGCAAGAGTTGCTCTGTTTTCTTTAAAGCCGCATACTCTTTTATAGCTGGGAGTATACACCTCTGTACCTCTGCATTAGCTTCTCGCTCCCTATTCAATTGTTTCTGCAAGAAATCATAATCACGCTGGGCAGTTTGGAGTGCAGAAATTAAGGCCTCTTTTCCCTGGATCAAGGATTCAGCTTCCCTTTGCTCCTCCTTTTCCTTTGCCACCGTTCCTGTGACAATTCTGTCGGTCACTCCGGTCTGCAGCACATCTCGGCGCCTTTCTGACGCATGTCCTGACAGCGCAGAGGCTTGGTCACTTCCCCTGTGATTTGAGGAACAGTTTTCTTTTTCTTCTTTCTTTTTGCTTTATTAGCTCCAGAGATATCAGTGGTACTGGGCACACGCTCACTGGTATCAGCTTCCACATCTTGCTTGCACTCATAGGGCATTGCTTGCTTTTGCAGCTGTTTGTCTTTGAAAATTTTGGGGCACACATCTTCCATGTGACCTACTTTATGACAGGCCCAGCATACTAAATTCATCTGTGGGTACGGCTCTCCTCCAGGGGCCACATACGAGTCGTCATCATCATCATCATAGTATGGCCTGAAGGGACACTGTTTTGTATGGTTATGTACATTGCAAAACTGAAACATGACGGCAGCCATTTTAAAACCCCGGATCTTTTTTTGTTTTCTTCACACCCGACGAGGCAGACTTTGCACAACACACGTAACTTGTATGGGCTTTACAATCTTTGAACCTTCTGGATTCTTCTTAGGGCAACATCTTTGCCAAAATTCATTTTCACTTTCTTTTTTACCAGACAGGGCAAACTTTGCTCACAGCACTTGCTAGCTGCAAATTCACTCACTTCAGCAAAAGGCATTAGCTTTACACAGCAATCCTTTCATACCCGACGGGGCAAAATTTACACTCAGCGCTTGCTAGCTGTAACTTCCATGCTTCAGCAAAAAATCATTTTTTTTCCCGACTGAGTTCAGTGTCTCAACACATCTTCATCTACTGACCCCCAGAGGCGTAGCATCCCACTTCTGACACCACCTGTGGCAGGACGGCCTCACGGCAGGGTCAGTAAGACGCTAGACACGGTGGGAAACGTTCAACTATAGTGGTTTATTAGCCACAACCAAAATAAATACGGGTGCACTGTCCCTTTAAGAAACTACTTTCTTGCAAATTAAAGCCTAGTCCCGTTAGGGACACTAACTCACTTCTTGAGCCCTTACTAAGAGGACAGCCAGCTAATCTGGTCATGCCCAAAACATGCTACACAAACGATAACCAATAAGCATAATAAGAATAAAGTCTTATCTGTTTCAGCTCCAAACAGCAAACAGGAACACGGTTCTGAGGAGCAGGCTGTGTCCAGCCTCGCAGCAATGTTTATCTTTATCCTGGGTTGGGGTCCCAGCTGGTCCCAGCAGCAAAGCTCCTCACAGGACTGGGGGCCAGAGCAGCAGCAGCTGCTACGGCTTCCAAGCCGGGAGAGTTCTCGCCACCTTCCTGTAGAAAAACAAGCTCTTCGCAGCAATCTGTATCTGTATCTTTATCCTGGGTTGGGGTCCCAGCTGGTCCCAGCAGCCTAGCTCCTCGCAGGACTGGGGGAACAGATCAACAGCAACGGCTTCCCAGCCGGGAGAGTTCTCTCCACCTTCCTGTGGAAAAACAAGCTCTCTGTGTGTGTCACTTCCTGCTTTTAAACCTGCAGTCTCTCAGGCCTCCTGCTTAATTAGGCTGCAGGTGTGCTTCTTTCTGTCTGAGGAGATTAACACCCTGTGAACTGGCTGCAGCGTCTCTCCATTCACTATTCCAGCCTACTGAGTTAGTGACTCTGTCACAGACCTCTATAATCGATACAGGGTCGTAGAGATACATCCTTTTTCTTCACAAAGAAGATGCCAGCTCCTGCTGGGAAGAAGATTTCCGAATAAACCCCTTTTGTAATTTTTCTTGAATATATCCTTCATGGCTTAAGTCACTGGAAGGGAAAGTGGATATGAGATTCCCCTAGGAGGTAATGAACCGGGTAGCAGGTCAATAGGACAATTGAAGGTACGATTAGGTGGCAGAAGCTCCAATATTGCTTTATCAAAAACATAACGAAAATCGGTGTAAATGTCGGACAAAGTTACCTTCTCTTCTTTAGGAGAAGCAACCCTGCATACACTTTTGAGGGCACTGCACAATTCTTAGAACATGAAGCGCTCCACAGGACAGGTTCCTTGTCAGTCCAATGAATACAGTGGCGACCAACTTTATTCTAACTTGGCTAGATCCGCGAATTTCGGAATATCTCGGTGATGTGCGGTTTTGTATCATTTTCTCCCGGGGTGTATTGCGTTATTTTCGCGGCTGTGATTTAAGCATTTTATTCCCGCTGGCTGCAATACTGCAATGCCGTGTAAAAATGCATGGGAGCGTTTGCGAGCTGTTGTCTTTGAAGCCGAGAAATTCATGAATTGTAATGCAGTATATACTGTATATATACAGTATATACTGTATAACAACAACCCCTATAACCCCTAACATACACATACAGTACTGTATATGCACATCAATGATACTATAGGCCGTCCCCTGGCGAGATGTGTTTGCAGCAGAGAGAGAACCGCTGCTCTCTCTGCGCAAACATCGGCACATTAAAAATTATTTAAAATACATTTTTATTCATAGTGTAGATGTGCAGGGGGTCTCCGGAGCTGAACCGCATTGGTTTCAGGTCCGGGAACCCCCTGCTTCCCGTGATACAGCCCACTTTATGAGGTGCCGTTATCCCTCTGCATTAAATTTCCCGATCACGTGACCGCGGCATGTAAACCAAGCAGAGGGATACCGGCACCCCCTAAAGGGGCCTGTATCTCGGGGAGCAGGGGGAAGCTGGACCTAAAATCAAAGAGGTTCAGCTCCGGAGACCCTCTGCCCATCTACAGTATGAATAAAACACATATATAAATAAATACTTATTCCTTACCTTTGCGGCTATGTGCTATGGTAACGAAGCAGCATGACTGTATTTTTAATAATATTGTACAGTGAGCAGGGGGTTCCCTGAGCCAGAAATCAAAGCTCAAGGGACCCCCCCGCTCCTGCACAATATTATTAAAAATACAGAAATGCTGCTTCATTACCATAGCTGATAGCCGCTAAGGCAATGAAGGGGTTAACCCACCGTGCCCACTTTATTGTGGGTAGCGGGGGTGGGTGAAGGGGGTATTTGGCCCTTGGTGTGAGTTTAGAACTTGCGGGGGGGTTGCGGGTGAAATGAACCCCTTCACGGCCGTAGCAGTTAATACCGCTACGGTCATGTAGGGGTTAACCCCTCCCGCTACCCCCCCGCAAGCCCTAAACAACCACCATTGGGGCTAATACCCCCTTCACCCACCCCCGCTACCCACAATAAAAAAAATTCACACACAGCAGCCGCCCAAAAAATAAATAAATAAATCTAAATAAATAAATAAATACATGAATTTAAATAAATACATTTAAAATACATTTTTATTCATAGTGTAGATATGCAGGGGGTCTCCGGAGCTGAACCGGGTTGGTTTCATGTCCGGGGACCCCCTGCTTCCCGAGATACAGCCCCCTTTATGAGGTGCCGGTATCCCTCTGCATTTAAAGGTCCCGATCACGTGACCGCGGCATGTAAACCAAGCAGAGGGATACCGGCACCCCTTAAGGGGCCTGTATCTCGGGAAGCAGGGGGTCCCCGGACCTAAAACCAAAGCGGTTCAGCTCCGGAGACCCCCTGCACATCTACACTATGAATAAAAATGTATTTTAAATGTATTTATTTCTATTCATGTATTTATTTATTTATTTACATTTATTTATTTAATTTTTGGGGGCGGCTGCTGTGTGTGAATTTTTTTTATTGTGGCTAGCGGGGGTGGGTGAAGGGGGGTATTAGCCCCAATGGTGGTTGTTTAGGGCTTGTGGGGGGGTAGCGGGTGCACTTAACCCCTTCACGACCGTAGCGGTATTAACTGCTACGGTCGTGAAGGGGTTAAGTGCACCCGCTACCCCCCCGCAAGTCCTAAACTCACACCAAGGGCCAAATACCCCCTTCACCCACCGCCGCTACCCACAATAAAAAAATTCACGCACAGCAGCCCCACAATTAATAAATAAATCTAAATAAATATATAAATATAAATACACAAAGGGCACGTCGCTACGCCAAACATACAAACGAAGAGACAAGGTCTACCTGGTGCAAGGGAGAAATCATTAAACAGAAACAGACATATAATCAGAAGACCATATACAGCCCCCTATAATTGCACTCAAGATAGGTGACATATGAGTATAATGTCAGTAATTAGAAGGCTAGGTCTAAGCCAAATCCAAAATATATAGGATATAAAGCTGAAAGGTCACACTAAAATGAAAAAAATAAAGACTTTAATGTTACTACAATAAAAACGACGAAACACGATAAAAATGCACAACAGGTGCATAAATAAAATCCCCTAATGTGTGTGGTAACGGTGCAAATATGGTTAACAGATATAACCAAGAGCAGGAGCTGCTATCAAGTTGGGAGCTAAATCAACAGGTGCTGGGTTGTAAACAAGAAGGTTGCAATAACCAATGATTTAAATACACAGGAGACAGGGTAGGTAGTAGATGTGAAGTATATGCACAGTGTGTGATTGACAATCAGTAAACACACTTAGATCGAGATAACCATCTGTATACACAGAGTATAGGTAGCCTCAATATATTTCCCAATAATGGGTGCCTGTGGGGTAGCGCAATAAAGTTAATTAACTGCGAAGTGCACAATGGCAAAAAAAACCCACAGAACGTGTGCATCAGCAATGAGTGTGTGCGGCAAGTGTGTTAGAGGAACGGCAACTCCTAACCTTCTCATGGAGTTCACAGGCTGCACCAGGGACATCAGGTTGTATAAGCATATACCTCATTGCTGATGCACACGTTCTGTGGGGGTGTTTTGCCATTGTGCACTTCGCAGTTAATTAACTTTATTGCGCTACCCCACAGGCACCCATTATTGGGAAATATATTGAGGCTATCTATACTCTGTGTATACAGATGGTTATCTCGATCTAAGTGTGTTTACTGATTGTCAATCACACACTGTGCATATACTTCACATCTACTACCTACCCTGTCTCCTGTGTATTTAAATCATTGGTTATTGCAACCTTCTTGTTTACAACCCAGCACCTGTTGATTTAGCTCCCAACTTGATAGCAGCTCCTGCTCTTGGTTATATCTGTATATGAAAAAAAGAAGAAAGAAAAAGCGCCCGATCCTAGTGTAAATTCAGATTTAAAAGGTTTTAATTATCAATTGTCTGTTCATGATAAATAAAACCTTTTAAATCTGAATTTACACTAGGATCGGGCGCTTTTTCTTTCTTCTTTTTTCTTAGATATCGTTGGGAGCTTGGTGATCCCAAGAATTAAGCTGCCCAGGACTTCTAATTCCTATTTAAGGATTTGTATGGACATCATTTTATATTGATTATACATTTTTGTCAACAATACAAAAGAGACTTACACACAATTTTTATAGGTATTTTTTTATTTTTTTATTGTTTTTATTGCCAACATACATTTTTTAATATATTTTTTATTCTTTCATATATTTTTTCACAATTTTGTTTTTTCACCTTTTATATTGCAATTTGCTTGGTTTCCTGCTAATCTAGAAGCATTGTCATATATCTGTGCTGGGTATATCATCCTGCAGTGTGAGGTCTGTTTTGCAGGTTTATAGGTGTATGCTAATAAGGGCGCTGTCTTTTATTTCCATCATATATATATATATATATATATATATATATATATATATATATATATATATATATATATATATGCAAATACAACTGTATGCTCATCTGCATGTCTTAGGCAGGTCTGCAACCCCGCCTTTCCCCATTATCACCCAGCATACAGCACTTCCACTGCAGCAAGGGATTCTGGGAAATGACATGCAAATGAGCGCACAGTGTCACTTTTTGCCTCAAAAACCATTTTTATCATGGTTCCCTATAGGCTTAAGCTTGCTGCATGGTCACAGCTTTGAGCACAGCCAGGGTTAAGGTGCATACCCAGAAAACCACCCACAGACAGCTGTTTCGACCTTAATGGGTCTCATCAGTGTGGGGTTCATTTTAACTGGGTATGCATGAGAGGCTATTGGATAGGCTATACCATAATACTGAATTAAGTTACGGTGAGTAAAAAAAGTGACAAAAACCCTCCACAGGAAAGCAAATATGCAAATACAACTGTGTGCTCATCTGCATATATATATATATATATATATATATATATATATATATATATATATATATACACACACATGATGAACCAATATACAAATAAATGTAGAAGGGTTATCAAAACCATACTGTACTACAAATAACACTTCTCCATACAGACACACTACATTACAATGAATTTCCTTTAATAAACCTAACTGATCTTACAATCTAAATCATCAAATGCCAATGAAAAACCTTACATTCCAATCAATACATTGCATTTACATTGTATTTATGATGCATAAAATCTATGCACCATATACATTCTACAAATGAATGTGAACAATATCATTGCAAGCTACTGTCGCGGCCAAGTTTATTCGAGCATTTGCCCGGTCTCGGCCGCGACAGTAGCCGGGTGCGCGCCGGGGTGTCCCGTGCGCGCGCCGAAGCCTCGGAGGAGCGGCCCTCCGATCGGGGCTTCCCCCTCCCCTCTCCGGGTCCGCCGGTTCTCCCCGGAACCCCCCACCGCCGTCCCCCACATCGCGGGACACCAGGGCTCCCTCGGGGAGCCCTGGGCACGCGTGCAGGGGGCGCAGGCACCCGATGACGCAAAGACCGCGCATCGGTGACGCGCGGCACGCCGAGGGGATTTGGCTAGAAAGCCGGGACACCTCCTGGCTTGCGGAACTAGCCGAGAGCAAATAAAACGTGTCGCCTCTGTAAATACAAATACTGTACTCCAAACAAGTCAACTATTTTAACCAATCAAGTAAACAAAAATCAATAGATAAGTACCAACCAGAAAACAAAATTTAAAACCAAGGCTAACCCTTACAATACCAAGGATTACATCTATCTAATTGTAAAAAACATTATACTGTACACACATTAAAGCATTGCAATAAACAACATACAGTACAGTACATCCCCTGTATCTCCCTGCCTTGAGTGTAATCTGTGTCAAGCCCCCTCCCCCCTAATGTTTCTGTTAAATCTCCCTGCCTTGAATGTAATCTGTGTAAAGCCCCCTCCCCCCTAATGTTTCTGTTAAATCTCCCTGAATTGAGTGTAATCTGTTTAAAGCCCCCTCCCCCCTAATGTTTCTGTTAAATCTCCCTGCCTTGAGTGTAATCTGTATAAAGCACCCTCCCCCTATTGTGTCTGTTAAATCTCCCTGCCTGTGTTGCTGTGAGTGCAGTTTATGTAAATGTGGGGAGGAGGAGTGGGTTATAACCCCACCTCCTTGACTGTGATCTTTGTAAAGCCCCATCCCCCTAATGTGTCTGTTAAATCTCCCTGCCTGTGTTTCTGTGAGTGCTGTTTATATAAATGTGGGGATGGGGGGTACCCGATGTGCATACTGTGAGGTCTAACCACCCTCACCCACTACCCACATACCATTACCCCCCCCCATCCTGGCCATGGCCCATCCGCTTCTGCAAAACAGACACAAAAATTAAAACATCCAAAGTAATGTCCCCTAACCCCTTAATCACCATAGCGGTTATTAACCGCTAAAGTCATTAAGGGGTTAACCCACCCTCATCCACCACTCGGGACGCCTACATACCCTCCCACACTAACCCCTCACCCCGTGAAGCCTAACCCCCTTCATCCACTACCCACAAGGGAGGCCTACCCACATACTGTTGGGTAACCCCCCCCCCACCCCCAGTACCCACAATAAAAACAATAGTGACCCACAATAAACATCATTATATTTATTAAATACATTACCCACCCCCTGTGCCCCCCCATAAATACAAGATGTATCCTTTTACAAACAGGGTTCATAACGCAGCCCCACGCGAGTCCCCGGTGGGCTGGCGGGGCACCTGGACAGACCTACAGGGTACCAGCAGCCCTTTTCAAACAGGTTCTGGAGGCCTACTGGTGGGTCCCGCCAGCACCATGGCCCCCCAGGTGGTCTCTTTCGGTCACCGTGGGCCACAATTGGGTCCCCACGGTAAACCCAAGGATGTCTGGGAGCCCCGGGTCAGACCCACAGGTGTCTGCGGGGCCTCGGGTGGTTCCCACAGGGGTCTGGGGAACTCACGGGTGCTCACTACGGGTCCACGGTGCCCCCACAGAAGTGGGACCATACATCTTCATCCCCGCACCTACGGGTCGGCGGTGCCAGCACAGAAGTGGGACCACACAGCTTCATCCCCACAGACTATGGGTCCGCGGTGCCCCCACAGATGTGAGGCCACCGCTTCATCCCCGCATGTGTCACCCGTGGAACCACCAGCCTGGTACCCGTGAGATACCCGAGGAAACCACAGGTGGTCTCCAGAGGTCTCACGCGGAGCCACGGAACAAACCCTGAATGTAAAAAAAATAAACCTGGCCTATACATTCAATACATACACCCCCCCCCCCACCCCCAACACCTACACTACAATAATGTGCAAAATAACTATTATCCAGATATGGATAATAGATTAATTGCCCATTATTAAAAACATTAACTAGCATATTCAAATAAATAATAAAGTGCTACTGACCTCATCAAGAAGAAGTCTCCATCGCCAGCAACATTCTTGTCTTGTCCACAAAATACATTGCCAAAACAAAGCCAATACATTGCAATTACATTCAGATATCAATTAACCCCTTAAACACCTTATCGGATAATAACCGCAAAGGTAATTAAGGGGTTAAGCCACACTGGCCCGATACCCACCCTTCACCCATGAATTTGTACAGTTGCTTCATCATGCAACTATATATACAGTATATATATATATATATATATATATATGTATATATATATATATATATATATATATATATATATATAGGCTATACCATAATACTGAGTTAAGTTATGGTGAGTAAAAAAAGTGACAAAAACCCTCCACAGGAAAGCAAATATGCAAATACAACTATATGCTCATCTGATGAAGTCATATCACGAAACGCGTAGGGCGTGGCTAATGCAGAGCAGGCACTTTCCCACCAAGAAAGACTGATTCAAGTTGGGAGCGGTTAAGCCAAACAGAGGAGCGGATACATCCTTGTTTCCCCTGGTGGTGTGGTGACCAAAGGCAGGCAGACGAGGACTTTGTTTCCCGGCGGGACTTCCTTTTGAAGGGCACCAGACTGGGTGGACGTCACTTCCGGTGAAGGAGACCACGCCGTGCCGGCGCCATGTGTATGTAGGAGAAGACACTACTGCTGATCCGGTCGTTACCACTGGCATATGAGGGCCAATCTCATAACTGCACTTTATTACCGTTTTTCTTGTGAGTGGGCATTTGTCTGTTTTTAATGTTCCATAAACTTATTGTTATACTTTAATGCACTAGGTGTGCGCCTGTTTTTTTTTTTTCCCATATACTGCTGCGGCCAAGTTTATTCGAGCATTTGCCCGTTCTTGGCCGCAGCAGTAGCCTGGCGCGCGCCCGAGGGTGACGGGCGCGCGCCGAAGCAGCGGAAGAGCGCCCTCCGATCGGGGCGCTCTCCCTACCGCTGCTGGGTCCGCCGGGTCCCCCGGAACCCCCTGCCGCCGTCCCGCGATCGCGGGACACCAGGGCTCCCTCGGGGAGCCCTGTACGCGCGTGCAGGGGGCGCAGGCTCCCGAAGACGCGTGACCGCGCGTCTATGACGCGCGGCACGCCGAGGGGCGGCCACTAGCAAGCCGGGAAATCTCCCGGCTTGCGGTACCGGCCACACTTTAATAAAGTGTGTCGGTAGTATATATATATATATATATATATATATATATATATATATATATATATATATATATATATATATATATATATATACAGTATATACACACACATGATGAACCAATATACAAATAAATGTAGAAGGGTTATCAAAACCATACTGTACTACAAATAACACTTCTCCATACAGACACACCACATTACAATGAATTTCCTTTAATAAACCTAACTGGTCTTACAATCTAAATCATCAAATGCCAATGAAAAACCTCACATTCCAATCAATACATTGCCTTTACATTGTATAAATGATGCATAAAATCTATGCACAATATACATTCTGCAAATGAATGTGAACTATATCATTGCAAGCTAAATACAAATACAGTACAGTACCTCCAAACAAGTCAACTATTTTAACCAATCAAGTAAACAAAAATACATTAGCAATCATTATTTACATCCCTAAACAATTGACAGTCCATCCCGAACAATGAAACAATTAACTAATTCACGCCTCGAGCAGAACAATTCAGCATGTGAAAAAATATAAGTACCAACCAGAATACAAACTTTAAAACCAAGGCTAACCCTGAACACAAGCACACAATATCAACAATTACATCTTTCTAATTTTAAAATACTTTAAACACACAATAAAGCATAGCAGCATAGACAAATTCTTTTAAAACACATCAAATCAAACTTTTAAAACAACATCATTTCTTACCCTGTATGTATATATCTCTCTAGACATATATACATACATACAGTTGCAAGAAATGATATACCACAAAAAAAAATACACATGTTAAAAAGCTTTTAAAAAAATTAACAAGTTAAATAAAATATATTTCTTTATTTCACTTACCATTACTTGCCCCCACCGACTCACGTTGC
Organism: Ascaphus truei; assembly: GCF_040206685.1. Taxonomy (NCBI): domain Eukaryota; kingdom Metazoa; phylum Chordata; class Amphibia; order Anura; family Ascaphidae; genus Ascaphus; species Ascaphus truei. The sequence goes on along the minus strand of NW_027456062.1, from coordinate 4,346 downwards.
ACACCTTACTCACGAACCAATCCACCAGGCACAGGAACCCATAAAATAATAAACCATACAAAAAAATAAACATTAAACTAAAAATCCAAATCAATCCACGGGTCTTCTATTTGTAATCCATCTTCATCTTCATCTGTATTCTTCTTTCTTCTATCTTCTTACGGGCGGGGCGGAGTCTTCTTTCCATCTTCGGCCACGCCCTGGTCTTCTTTCTTCTCCGGAGGTCCTTCCTCCTCGGCGTCTGGCTTCAAAATGAGACGACATAGGCTTTTAAAGGCTTATGACGTCACATTTTCGTCATACTTTTGATGCAGCTTTTATTCTTACAAATCACCGGCTTTTACCTGGCTTGTTCCTGGAATGCCACGCTGTTCACCTGGAGCATGCCGCGCTCCTTTTGCGTTCCCAGCCAGGGGTCATGCCCGGCTGACGCGCGGTTGATGGGTTTATTGATAATGGTTCGGATTTAAATAGGCTGCAATGCTTCGCGTGTCCGCCAGATGGCAGAAATTCATGAATTGTAATGCGCCGAATCAGTAATGTGTCGGCTTGCAGGTGTTTCGTTTAAAAAAGATACTGTACCACAGTGTGCTATTGTAACTTGGCCTTGGCCTTGAGACTGAAGGAAGAGTTGCCAAAATGTATCAATTTAGGCTTTTCATATTAAAAAAAGACAAAGACCAGTTTCAGTTTGTGTTACACTATTCTGCAGAGACCCACCATGAGTGTTCAAGTGCAGCCCGCTTTCCAAAAACCTGACAGAAGTTACGCGGATTTGATATGGGCCACGATTAATGCAACAGATGATAAGATGGCAACAGTTGCTCAAATTTATCAGTATTTTATCGAAAACTATGACTTTTACAAATTTTCGCCAACTCCTCATACGTGGAAGCGTGCAGTAAGGAAAAGGTTATGTAGCGACCCCTGTTTTAGCCATATTGAGCCCCAATTTGTTGGAGGGTATTGGTGTGTGTCACCGGATTTTTCCCGTATCTATGATCATGGAGGCGGCAAAAGGCGAAGGGTCATGTTAAAACCAACTAAGAAGCGACAGTCGCTGCCAAGCAATGCACCAGCACCAGCACCGGCTTCCAATGACGGTCCCACTATCAGTGACAAACACTGAGCCTGAGCCTGAGTCAGATTTGGCGTGCAGTTTTGATGAAGCTTGCATGTACCTAAGCGATTTCCAGCCTCATCAGCTGACTACAGGTGGACTAGTCCCGCTGAAAGCTGTCGACGTGGATGATGAAGAAAGCTGGACTGGCAGTGGACCGGCGCCGGCGCCAGCTGAATGGGAAATTCAATGGTGAGTTGCCGTATTATTTTGGTGGGGCTGGCTGGGTACTTCTTTAGGGGGCTGACCATTACTGTACATTAAAACTTTTCTTTTTGTTTTTCATCAGAAAAGAAAACGGCTAATGGGGGGATTTCGATGGATAATATTGTACTGTATGCTGATGTTTTCCGGCCGTACAGTATACTGTGTAATAAACCCGAATAAATAAAACTATGCATTTATTCTACATGTTCAGTATCGTGTCATTATGTGTCTTCTACAGTATACTGTACAGTGGTATACAGTGCCTAACATTTATGGCAAATAGAATTTTATTTCTAGGTGCCCTAGAACAGAAGTTCCCACGCCAATTGCCCGTGAACTTGACCGCGGCCCTAAGTAGTTCCCACGCCAATTGCGCGAATATAATGTAAAATAACCCGTTCTGTGGGTCTGAGCGGGTTGAAATTTACCTGGTCCTCATGCGGGAGGACCCTTGCCATAGTGGCAAAATATCAGCCTTGCACGACCCCTGGAACCGGAGGTACCAAAAGACAGTTTAAAAGCACATTACCAAAGTGGCTTTTTTTCTGCCATGCAAGTCAATGGCAGAAACCTGAATTTTAGCATCACCCTGACTCCGTTCTGTTGCCACGAGAGGGTCGCAATTTGCCATGCAATCCTGCCGCAACTAGGACTACATGGTGACCGAATCTGAGCCCTCTAGGTCGAACAGAACCGGAGTTGTGGGTTCCAGGTTTCTGCTCATTCTGACTTAGCCGGTTCAAAGCTTTCTCCGCCATTACGCTCAATGGTAGGACCCTCCTCGCCGGCGTGACCCTTTCTCGCCGCCATTACTGCTCGGACCCTGTTGAGGTCAAGTGAGGGGGTTCCTAACATCTAGGGGCAAAATGAATTTTATTTCTAGGCGCCCTAGAACAGAAGTTCCCAGGCCAATTGCCGTAGTTCCTACGCCAATTGCGCGACCAGGCAGTAAAAAAACAGTGCAGCAAGCCTCTACATTTGTTACACTGTCAAAGGAGCAAATGGAAACACTGTGAGGCAATTCAACATCTTCTTTTATTGGTGGGGTCAGTACAAAAACATTTATTTAGAAATACAGTACAATGTTGTAGCATTTTAAGTAACATCTCCATCATTAAAGAAACCCAGTACTGTATACAGTACAGTACAGTGGGATGGTGCGCAACACTGTCAGTCAGACCTGCACCAGTTCAGTCCTAGAGGGCAGCAAACAGGGCAGGTTTTTAGGGCAACATTGAAAACCGTGCCTGTTTGCGGCCCTCAGGGACTGGAGTTGTGCATGTCCTGTGAAAAAAAACATACAACAACATCTCCTTTGTTTAAGTACAGCAGGTACTGTAGGGCAAAACATGTAGAGTACATTACAGTTCAGCACAACAGTATGGTCTCACTGAAAGTCCTCCACATTGTCCATCCATGGCCGATTCCTTGCATGGCGCAAAACGCCATTAATACAGTCTCGAACGCCTTTCATTACAGGATCTGTAACTGTATAAAAGCGCCGCATTTCTTCCACAATGTTTTTCCTTAAATTGACAGGAAGGGCCTTTTTTACGCGATTCCCATCGTAGTTCACTTTGAACACCCACTCGCAGTACAACGTGTAGGGAACACGGTGCTTAAATATGATCAAGGCATACTTGTTGGGTACACCAGCACTCATCACCCTATACTTCTCCCTAAGCGCCGGTGTCAGATCGCGCAGGGTGATGTCGGGCACTGTTTCGATGCGAGCGGGTGTAGGTCTTTTGGGAGCGGGTGTGCTTGTGGCGACGGGCGATGGTAGGTTGTCTGGGAGGAAGCTTTCCTCCGGTCGTGGTCGCCGTGTTGTCTCCTGACGTGGTCTTGGGTCTTGATGGGGTTGTCATGTCCTCCTCAACGGCATACATGTACACTACATCTTGTGGTGGAGGGGGTGCGCTTGGTGATGGAAGGGGGTCAAAGGTCCCATTCATCACATCCATGTCACCCCCCTGCTCCGGCGTCGGGGAAACAGGGGCATTAGCACCGAGCAAATAATGTATGCCCGCAATGTCAGCCTCTATCTTCTCCATCCATCGATCCATCCGTTGCTCCATTTGTAGCATCCGTTGCTCCACATTTAACATTGTCTCCAGAAGCAGATCTATCTTTGCCAGCACAATAGAATTCCCGGGGAGATCCACACTTATCCCATTCAGCATCCGGTCCAACGAGCTGCTTCTTGTGCATGGCGTATGGACATCTGGGGGATGGGTGCAACGGAGGATGAGATGGGGGTTCCATGGAGAGAAGCGGCATCGATGGAGAGTGGAGGAGGTGACCTGTGGATACCCGGTAGAGGAGAAGCGGCAGCGTTGAAGAGGGATGGAGAAGGTGACCGTTGGATTTCCGGGCATGAAGCAGAGTCGTCTAAGAGCAAAGGAGAAAGTGACCCGTGGATTTCAGAGGCGGCAGTGTCGTCAGATGGAACCGGAGAAGATGGGGGTGGAGAAGACGGGATGAAGATTTCCGGGACAGCATATGGGAGGAAGTGGTCTGCGGGTCCGATGGGTTGGCTGCCATTCATTTTGTGTCGAGAGTACATCACCGTATATCTTCTTCACATAATGAGGCTTACGTCTAAGAAAACCCTTAACCTTTGGGGTCAGCACAAGGTTTTCTTTATTTGCCTTAGCCTGTCGCTTTGTCTTGGCATGGAAACGGCAACCGCCTTTCGCTTTTTCAGCATGACAGGCATGGCAGAGGTGAGTGGGTTGTTGCGTCCATAGAAACGGGGATGCTCCATGGAAGCAGGTGGCACAATGCAGTACAGTATCTGGACAAGGGCAAGTTCAGATAAAGATCCTGGAGTGGTGGCCTATGCAAAATGTTTGACCTTTTATGCATGGCGGCCAGGTACAGGTGTTGAAAGTGGGCGTACTCTAATGTGAGTCATTACCGTATAAATACACCATCCATTTTGTGTATTGACTGCACATAGAATACACATCGACTAAACATCGAATATACATTCTTGTGTTTGTATTTCTTTCTACTC
>NW_027456061.1:0-26026 GCF_040206685.1 Ascaphus truei | reverse complement strand
TTTGTGGGGCTCTTTTGTGTGAAATAGCCCAGAGCACCTACCCCTAGAGATAATGTACACATATACACCCACATACTGTAATGTGTGTGTTTATATCCACATTTATTGTCTATAAGAGTTCTGATAAAGATTGTAAGTACTGTAACTTGTAATGTTTATGTGGTTTTAAATATGGTATTCATTGGTTTATCATCAACCAGCCCTGTTTGTGGGGCTCTTGTGTATGAAATTCCCCAGAGCACCTACCCCCTTTATTGTCTCCATAAGAGTTCTGTTAAAGATTGTAAATACTGTGAATGTTAATGTTTCTGTGGTTTGAAATTTGGTATTCATTGGTTTATCATCAACCAGTTCTGTTTGTGGGTGGCTCTTTGCATTGTTCTGTGTATTCTCTGTGTTTTTCTGTTATGTTTGCTGAGTAACCTTGTGATATAAAGAGATGGCAGCCTTGGTTTGTTATGCCTCTTTTTTCCTGTACACAGCAAAAGATTTTGCGGCCTATTCTAATCACTCTTAAGTGAGACAAACCGCTTCTAAAGAGCACTCTAGATGCAAATGTAAATAATAGGTATCATAGAATTTGAACACATGGCTGCTCAACTCAAGTCCTTAATCCCCCAAACTGGTCTGAATTTCAGGATTTTACAGCTTCAGCACAATTTTACAGCTTCAGCACAAGTGGCTCAAACAGAGGCTTGTTTGAAGACAGAGACCCTGATTGAGCCACCTGTGCTGAAGCAGGGACTGATTAAAGCATCTGTGTTGAAGCTTGGATATCCTGAACACCTGACCTCCCTTCTCTCTCTCCCTTTCCCTTCTCTCTCTCTCTCTTCTCAACCTCTCCCTCTCCCTTCTCTCTCCCTTCTCTCTCTCTCTCTCCCTCTCCATTCACTCTCTCTCCCCCTCCCTTCTCTCTCTCTCTCCCCCTCCCTTCTCTCTCCCTCTCCCTTATAACTCCCTCGTCATTCCCTCTCCCTTCTCTCTCTCTCCCATTCCCTTCTCTCTCACCCTCTTCCTTCTCTCTCCCTCTCCCTTCTCTCTCGCCTCTCTCCCTCTCCCTTCTCTCTCCCTTTTCCTTGTCACTCCCTCATCACTCTCTCTCTCTCCCTTCTCTCTCTCTCTCCCTTCTCTCTCTCTCTCCCTTCTCCATCTTCCTTCTTTCTCCATCTCCCTTCTATCTACATCTACCTTCTCTCTCTCTGTATCCCTTCTCTCTCTCCCTATCCCTTTTATCTCTCCCTCTTCCTTCTCTCTCCCTATCCCTTGTCGCTCCCTCTGCCTTGTTTCTACCTCTCCCTCGTCTCTCCATTCTCTCTCCCTTTTCCTTTCCCCTCCCTTTTCCTTCTCTCTCCCTCTCCCTTCTCTTTCCCTCCTCTCTCCCTTGTCACCCCCTTCTCCCACCCTCTCCCTTCTCTCTCCCTATCCCTTCTCTCTCCCTTTCCTTGTCTCTCCCTCTCCCTTGTCTCTCCATTCTCCCTCCCTTTTCCTTCTCTCTCCCTTTCCTTCTCTCTCCCTTTTCCTTCTCTCTCCTTTTCCCTTCTCTCTCCCTTTTCTTTCTCTCTCCCTTTTCTCACTCCCTTCTCTATCCCTCTGCCTTTCTCTCCCTTCTCTCTCCCTATCCCTTCTCTCTCCCTCTTCCTTCTCTATCCCTCTGCCTTTCTCTCCCTTCTCTCTCCCTATCCCTTCTCTCTCCCTCTTCCTTCTCTCTCCCTCTTCCTTCTCTCTCCCTTTCCATGCTCTCTCCCTTTTCCTTATCTCTCCATTCTCTCCCTTTTCCTTTCCCCTCCCCTTTCCTTCGCTCTCCTTCTCCCTTCTCTCTCTCTCCATTTCCTTCTCTCTCTCTCCCCCTCCCTTCTCTCTCCCTCTCCCTTATAACTCCCTCGTCATTCCCTCTCCCTCTCCCTTCTCTCTCTCTCAACCATTCCTTTCTCTCTCACCCTCTTCCTTCTCTCTGTCTCTCCCTCTCTCTTCTCTCTCTCTCCCTTCTCTCTCCTCTCTCCCTCTCCCTTCTCTCTCCCTCTCCCTTCTCTCTCCCTTTTCCTTGTCACTCCCTCATCACTCTCTCTCTCTCCCTTCTCTCTCTCTCTCTCTCTCTCTCTCTCCCTTCTCCATCTTCCTTCTTCTCCATCTCCCTTCTCTCTACATCTACCTTCTCTCTCTCCCTATCCCTTCTCTCTCTCCCTATCCCTTCTCTCTCTCCCTCTTTCTTCTCTCTCCCTATCCCTTGTCGCTCCCTATCCCTTGTCGCTCCCTCTCCCTTGTTTCTACCTCTCCCTTGTCTCTCCATTCTCTCTCCCTCTTCCTTCTCTCTCCCTCTTCCTTCTCTCTCCCTCTTCCTTCTCTCTCCCTCTTCCTTCTCTCTCCCTCTTCCTTCTCTCTCCCTCTTCCTTCTCTCTCCCTCTTCCTTCTCTCTCCCTCTTCCTTCTCTCTCCCTCTTCCTTCTCTCTCCCTCTTCCTTCTCCCTCCCTCTTCCTTCTCTCTCCCTTTCCATTCTCTCTCCCTTTTCCTTTCCCCTCCCTTTTCCTTCTCTCTCCCTCTCCATTCTCTCTCCCTCCTCTCTCCCTTGTCACCCTCTTCTCTCTCCCTCTCCCTTCTCTCTCCCTATCCCTTCTCTCTCCCTTTCCTTGTCTCTCCCTCTCCCTTGTCTCTCCATTCTCTATCCCTTCTCCTTCTCTCTCCCTTTTCCTTCTATCTCCCTTTCCTTCTCTCTCCCTTTTCCTTCTCTCTCCCTTTTCCTTCTCTCTCCCTTTTCCTTCTCTCTCCCTTTTCTTTCTCTCTCCCTTCTCTCTCCCTTTTCTCACTCCCTTCTCTATCCCTCTGCCTTCTCTCTCCCTTCTCTCTCCCTATCCATTCTCTCTCCCTCTTCCTTCTCTCTCCCTCTTCCTTCTCTCTCCCTCTTCCTTCTCTCTCCCTTTCCAATCTCTCTCCCTTTTCCTTGTCTCTCCATTCTCTCCCTTTTCCTTTCCCCTCCCCTTTCCTTTGCTCTCCCTCTCCCTTCTCTCTCTCTCCACTCCCTTCTCTCTCTCTCTCCCCCTCCCTTCTCTCTCCCTCTCCCTTATAACTCCCTCGTCATTCCCTCTCCCTTCTCTCTCTCCCTTTCCCTTCTCTCTCACCCTCTTCCTTCTCTCTCCCTCTCCCTCTACCTTCTCTATCCCTCTCCCTTCTCTCTCCCTTTTCCTTGTCACTCCCTCATCACTCTCTCTCTCCCTTCTCTCTCTCTCCCTTCTCCATCTTCCTTCTTTCTCCATCTCCCTTCTCTCTACATCTACCTTCTCTCTCTCCGTATCCCTTCTCTCTGTCCCTATCCCTTCTCTCTCTCCCTATCCCTTCTCTCTCTCCCTCTTCCTTCTCTCTCCCTCTTCCTTCTCTCTCTCTTTCCATTCTCTCTCCCTTTTCCTTTCCCCTCCGTTTTCCTTCTCTCTCCCTCTCCCTTCTCTCTCCCTCCTCTCTCCCTTGTCACCCCCTTCTCTCTCCCTCTCCCTTCTCTCTCCCTATCCCTTCTCTCTCCCTTTCCTTGTCTCTCCCTCTCCCTTGTCTCTCCATTCTCTCTCCCTTTTCCTTCTCTCTCCCTTTCCTTCTCTCTCCCTTTTCCTTCTCTCTCCCTCTTCCTTCTCTCTCCCTTTTCTTTCTCACTCCCTTTTCTCACTCCCTTCTCTATCCCTCTGCCTTCTCTCTCTCTTCTCTCTCCCTATCCCATCTCTCTCCTGTTTCCATGCTCTCTCCCTTTTCCTTATCTCTCCATTCTCTCCCTTTTCCTTTCCCCTCCCCTTTCCTTCGCTCTCCCTCTCCCTTCTCTCTCTCTCCACTCCCTTCTCTCTCTCTCTCCCCCTCCCTTCTCTCTCCCTCTCCCTTATAACTCCCTCATAATTCCCTCTACCTCTCTCTCTCCCTCTCCCTTCTCTCTCTCTCCCTTTCCCTTCTCTCTCACCCTCTTCCTTCTCTCTGTCTCTCCCTCTCCCTTCTCTCTCTCTCTCTCCTCTCTCCCTCTCCCTTCTCTCTCCCTCTCCCTTCTCTCTCCCTTTTCCTTGTCACTCCCTCATCACTCTCTCTCTCTCTCTCTCCCTTCTCTCTCTCTCTCCCTTTTGTCTCTCTCTCCCTTTTCTCTCTCCCTCTTCCTTCGCTCTCCCTCCTCTCTCCCTTGTCACTCCCATCTCTCTCCCTCTCCCTTCTCTCTCCCTATCCCTTCTCTCTCCCTTTCCTTGTCTCTCCCTCTCCCTTGTCTCTCCATTCTCTCTCCCTCTTCCTTCTCTCTCCCTCTTCCTTCTCTCTCCCTTTTCCTTCTATCTCCCTTTCCTTCTCTCTCCCTTTTCCTTCTCTCTCCCTTTACCTTCTCTCTCATTTTGCCTTCTCTCTCCCTTTTCTCTCCCCTTTCTCTCCCTTTTCTCTCCCTTTTGCTTTTCTCTCCCTTTTGCTTTTCTCTCCCTTTTCCTTTTCTCTTCCTTTTCCTTTTCTCTCCCTTTTCCTTTTCTCTCCCTTTTCCTTTTCTCTCCCTTTTCCTTTTCTCTCCCTTTTCCTTTTCTCTCCCTTTTCCTTTTCTTTCCCTTTTCCTTTTCTCTCCCTCACCCTTCTCTCTCCCTCTCCCTTCTCTCTCCATCTCCCTTCTCTCTACATTTACCTTCTCTCTCTCCGTATCCCTTCTTCCTCTCCCTATCCCTTCTCTCTCTCCCTATCCCTTCTCTCTCTCCCTATCCCTTCTCTCTCTCCCTCTTCCTTCTCTCTCCCTATCCCTTCTCTCTCCCTTTCCTTGTCTCTCCCTCTCCCTTCTCTCTCCCTTTTCTTTCTCTCTCCATTCTCTCTCCCTTTTCTCACTCCCTTCTCTATCCCTCTGCCTTCTCTCTCCCTTCTCTCTCCCTATCCCATCTCTCTCCCTCTTCCTTCTCTCTCCCTCTTCCTTCTCTCTCACTTTCCATGCTCTCTCCCTTTTCCTTGTCTCTCCATTCTCTCCCTTTTCCTTTCCCCTCTCCTTTCCTTCGCTCTCCCTCTCCCTTCTCTCTCCCTCCTCTCTCCCTTGTCACTTCCATCTCTCTCCCTCTCCCTTCTCTCTCACTATCCCTTCTCTCTCCCTTTCCTTGTCTCTCCCTCTCCCTTGTCTCTCCATTCTCTCTCCCTCTTCCTTCTCTCTCCCTCTTCCTTCTCTCTCCCTTTTCCTTCTATCTCCATTTCCTTCTCTCTCCCTTTTCATTTTCTCTCCCTTTTCCTTTTCTCTCCCTCTCCCTTCTCTCTCCCTCTCCCTTCTCTGTCCCTCCTCTCACACTTGTCTCTCCCTGCTTTCTCTCTCTCCCTTCTCTCTCCCTCTCTTCTCTCTCCCTCTCCCTTCTCTCTCCCTCTCCCTTCTCTCTCCCTCTCCCTTCTCTCAATTTTTTTCTCTCTTACTCCCACTCTATCTCTTTCACTTCAACCCGTCTCTTGCTCTCACACACATTTCTTTCTTCCACTTCTCTCTCTCTCTTTTTCTTTCTCAAACCCTCTCTTTCTCTCCCTGCTCTCTATTACTCTCCCTGACTAGCATCCCTGCTCCTTCTAAATCACCTGTATTTTACTCTCACAAATGTCCTTTCTTTCTCTCTCTCTTTCAAGGACTACCACTCTCCCCTCTCTCTCACAAACCCCTCTCTCACTCAGTCTAAGCATTGTTTATTTAGTTCATCAGTGAAAGAGGGTCCTCAACTGCATTGCTCTAAAGGGGATTGCATTATATTTTTTCACTTATCTTGGGTAAAATGTATTTGCAGTATGAAAATAGGTAAGTTCGTCTATCAAGATGATGTTCACAAAGGACATACTAACAAGGAGGTAAGTAGTTGAGGTAAGTGAGTACACCTACACAATGCATTGCTTTTATCTCTCAGGATATAAAGCTTTGAGTTGATTTCTCTCCCTTTACACGAGTGTGCCCTTTTAGAGTCAGGCAGTGAACTCTTCGCTACTGTCCCATCTGCAGCGCTAGCTCGACTGTAAATTGGGGGAAGAAAGCATACCCCTTTACGGACGATAGACAGTAGTGCTTCTTCACTCCTAGCATACGGCAGAGGAGAAGCTCCGCTCTGTACAAAACGGATCTAGTCCTCAATGTCCAAGTACTTAGTAGTGAGGTAAAAGCTAGCTCTTTACCTCTAAGGGTGCCTCTCGCTAACATGCAACGAATGCAAGAGTTTTCAAATTTTTGAATGACTAACTGCATATAAATGCAACATGTCAATTGGATAGGGTATAGAATATATACAACAAAATAGAAAGGGCAGGCTCACAGACTGATTCCATGCCCTCCCTCACCCGCTCTTGACCCATGTTCACTATCACCCACCACCTCATCCACCTTCACCCTCACACTCATCCACCTTCACCCACCCACCATTGCCCCCTCACCAACACCTTCACTCACCCACACCTTCACTCATCCCCCTACCTCACCTACATTCACCAACCTTTAACCCCACTTAAACACACCCTCCCTCTTCCACCTTAATCCTCACCCTCCCTCACCCACGTTCACTCTACCTTACTGGCCTCAACCTTACCTACAAAGCCTCCTATACCCATATTAACCATCCCTCACCCACCTTCAACATCACCTTCCCACACCCTCCTTCACCCAACCTCCCTCACCCACCTTCTACCCTCATCATCCATATTAAAATTCACCTTCACCACCCTTACCTGCACACCAATACCCAGCCTCACCCTTGCCCACTCACCCATACCTGAACTGACCCACACTTTTTTCACCCACCTTCATCCTCACCCTCCCAGACACATTTACTCACCCTCCCTAATCCACCTTCAACACCACCTACCCACTCTCTTCATCATCCACCTTCCCTCAAAAACCTTCAACCTCCTTACCCACACCCACCATACATCCCTAAACCTCCCTCACCCACATACCCACAACCTCCCTCACGTGCTTACCCACTTACACTTTTTCTTACCACACTTTCAACCCCAAACCACACCCTCCCTAAATTGTTCAGAACTTAACTCTCATTGGCCAAGTACCTAAATGAGTCACATAACTAAAAATGTTCTATTCTTTTTTAACCAAACACAAATACAAAAATAATCGTAAGGGTCAACCCTAACCCTAACTTTCAACGCTAACCCTAACTCTTCTCTGATTGGTTAGTACCCAAATGAGTCACATACCTAAATTTTCGTATTCCCCTATAACCCTGGGCCAAACAAAAATAGAAAAATAATCCTAACTGTCAACCCTAACTTTCAACCCTAACTTTCAACCCTAACTCTTCTCTGATTGGTTAGTACCCAAATGAGTCACATACCTAAATTTTCGTATTCCCCTATAACCCTGGGCCAAACAAAAATAGAAAAATAATCCTAAGTGTCAACCCTAACTTTCAACCCTAACTTTCAACCCTAACTTTCAACCCTAACTCTTCTCTGATTGGTTAGTACCCAAATGAGTCACATACCTAAATTTTCGTATACCCCTATAACCCTGGGCCAAACAAAAATAGAAAAATAATCCTAAGTGTCAACCCTAACTTTCAACCCTAACTTTCAACCCTAACTTTCAACCCTAACTTTCAACCCTAACTTTCAACCCTAACTTTCAACCCTAACTCTTCTCTGATTGGTTAGTACCCAAATGAGTCACATACCTAAATTTTCGTATTCCCCTATAACCCTGGGCCAAACAAAAATAGAAAAATAATCCTAAGTGTCAACCCTAACTTTCAACCCTAACTTTCAACCCTAACGCTTCTCTGATTGGTTAGTACCCAAATGAGTCACATACCTAAATTTTCGTATTCCCCTATAACCCTGGGCCAAACAAAAATAGAAAAATAATCCTAAGTGTCAACCCTAACTTTCAACCCTAACTTTCAACCCTAACTTTCAACCTTAACTTTCAACCCTAACTCTTCTCTGATTGGTTAGTACCCAAATGAGTCACATACCTAAATTTTCGTATTCCCCTATAACCCTGGGCCAAACAAAAATAGAAAAATAATCCTAACTTTCAACCCTAACTTTCAACCCTAACTTTCAACCCTAACTCTTCTCTGATTGGTTAGTACCCAAATGAGTCACATACCTAAATTTTCGTATTCCCCTATAACCCTAACCCTAACCCTAACCCTAACCCTAACCCTAACCCTAACCCTATTCCCCTATAACCCTAACCCTAACCCTAACCCTAACCCTAACCCTAACTTTCAACCCTAACTTTCAACCCTAACTTTCAACCCTAACTTTCAACCCTAACTCTTCTCTGATTGGTTAGTACCCAAATGAGTCACATACCTAAATTTTCGTATTCCCCTATAACCCTGGGCCAAACAAAAATAGAAAAATAATCCTAAGTGTCAACCCTAACTTTCAACCCTAACTTTCAACCCTAACTTTCAACCCTAACTTTCAACCCTAACTCTTCTCTGATTGGTTAGTACCCAAATGAGTCACATACCTAAATTTTCGTATTCCCCTATAACCCTGGGCCAAACAAAAATAGAAAAATAATCCTAACTTTCAACCCTAACTTTCAACCCTAACTTTCAACCCTAACTTTCAACCCTAACTCTTCTCTGATTGGTTAGTACCCAAATGAGTCACATACCTAAATTTTCGTATTCCCCTATAACCCTGGGCCAAACAAAAATAGAAAAATAATCCTAAGTGTCAACCCTAACTTTCAACCCTAACTTTCAACCCTAACTTTCAACCCTAACTTTCAACCCTAACTTTCAACCCTAACTCTTCTCTGATTGGTTAGTACCCAAATGAGTCACATACCTAAATTTTCGTATTCCCCTATAACCCTAACCCTAACCCTAACCCTAACCCTAACCCTAACCCTAACCCTGGGCCAAACAAAAATAGAAAAATAATCCTAAGTGTCAACCCTAACTTTCAACCCTAACTTTCAACCCTAACTTTCAACCCTAACTTTCAACCCTAACTTTCAACCCTAACTCTTCTCTGATTGGTTAGTACCCAAATGAGTCACATACCTAAATTTTCGTATTCCCCTATAACCCTGGGCCAAACAAAAATAGAAAAATAATCCTAACTTTCAACCCTAACTTTCAACCCTAACTTTCAACCCTAACTTTCAACCCTAACTCTTCTCTGATTGGTTAGTACCCAAATGAGTCACATACCTAAATTTTCATATTCCCCTATAACCCTAACCCTAACCCTAACCCTAACCCTAACCCTAACTTTCAACCCTAACTTTCAACCCTAACTCTTCTCTGATTGGTTAGTACCCAAATGAGTCACATACCTAAATTTTCGTATTCCCCTATAACCCTGGGCCAAACAAAAATAGAAAAATAATCCTAAGTGTCAACCCTAACTTTCAACCCTAACTTTCAACCCTAAATTTCAACCCTAACTCTTCTCTGATTGGTTAGTACCCAAATGAGTCACATACCTAAATTTTCGTATTCCCCTATAACCCTGGGCCAAACAAAAATAGAAAAATAATCCTAAGTGTCAACCCTAACTTTCAACCCTAACTTTCATCCCAAACTTTCAACCCTAACTTTCAACTCTAACTTTCAACCCTAACTCTTCTCTGATTGGTTAGTACCCAAATGAGTCACATACCTAAATTTTCGTATTCCCCTATAACCCTAACCCTAACCCTAACCCTAACCCTAACCCTAACCCTAACCCTAACCCTAACCCTAATAGAAAAATAATCCTAAGTGTCAACCCTAACTTTCAACCCTAACTTTCAACCCTAACTTTCAACCCTAACTTTCAACCCTAACTTTCAACCCTAACTTTCAACCCTAACTCTTCTCTGATTGGTTAGTACCCACATGAGTCACATACCTAAATTTTAGTATTCCCTTATAACCCTGGGCCAAACAAAAATAGAAAAATAATCCTAAGTGTCAACCCTAACTTTCAACCCTAACTTTCAACCCTAACTTTCAACCCTAACTCTTCTCTGATTGGTTAGTACCCAAATGAGTCACATACCTAAATTTTCGTATTCCCCTATAACCCTGGGCCAAACAAAAATAGAAAAATAATCCTAAGTGTCAACCCTAACTTTCAACCCTAACTTTCAACCCTAACTTTCAACCCTAACTTTCAACCCTAACTCTTCTCTGATTGGTTAGTACCCAAATAAGTCACATACCTACATTTTCGTATTCCCCTATAACCCTGGGCCAAACAAAAATAGAAAAATAATCCTAAGTGTCAACCCTAACTTTCAACCCTAACTTTCAACCCTAACTCTTCTCTGATTGGTTAGTACCCAAATGAGTCACATACCTAAATTTTCGTATTCCCCTATAACCCTGGGCCAAACAAAAATAGAAAAATAATCCTAAGTGTCAACCCTAACTTTCAACCCTAACTTTCAACCCTAACTTTCAACCCTAACTCTTCTCTGATTGGTTAGTACCCAAATGAGTCACATACCTAAATTTTCGTATTCCCCTATAACCCTGGGCCAAACAAAAATAGAAAAATAATCCTAAGTGTCAACCCTAACTTTCAACCCTAACTTTCAACCCTAACTTTCAACCCTAACTTTCAACCCTAACTCTTCTCTGATTGGTTAGTACCCAAATGAGTCACATACCTAAATTTTCGTATTCCCCTATAACCCTGGGCCAAACAAAAATAGAAAAATAATCCTAAGTGTCAACCCTAACTTTCAACCCTAACTTTCAACCCTAACTTTCAACCCTAACTCTTCTCTGATTGGTTAGTACCCAAATGAGTCACATACCTAAATTTTCGTATTCCCCTATAACCCTGGGCCAAACAAAAATAGAAAAATAATCCTAAGTGTCAACCCTAACTTTCAACCCTAACTTTCAACCCTAACTTTCAACCCTAACTTTCAACCCTAACTCTTCTCTGATTGGTTAGTACCCAAATGAGTCACATACCTAAATTTTCGTATTCCCCTATAACCCTAACCCTAACCCTAACCCTAACCCTAACCCTAACCCTAACCCTAACCCTAACCCTAACCCTAACCCTAACCCGTGTCAACCCTAACTTTCAACCCTAACTTTCAACCCTAACTTTCAACCCTAACTCTTCTCTGATTGGTTAGTACCCAAATGAGTCACATACCTAAATTTTCGTATTCCCCTATAACCCTAACCCTAACCCTAACCCTAACCCTAACCCTAACCCTAACCCTAATACCCTAACCCTAACCCTAACCCTAACCCTAACCCTAACCCTAACCCTAACCCTAACCCTAACTTTCAACCCTAACTTTCAACCCTAACTTTCAACCCTAACTCTTCTCTGATTGGTTAGTACCCAAATGAGTCACATACCTAAATTTTCGTATTCCCCTATAACCCTGGGCCAAACAAAAATAGAAAAATAATCCTAACTTTCAACCCTAACTTTCAACCCTAACTTTCAACCCTAACTCTTCTCTGATTGGTTAGTACCCAAATGAGTCACATACCTAAATTTTCGTATTCCCCTATAACCCTGGGCCAAACAAAAATAGAAAAATAATCCTAACTTTCAACCCTAACTTTCAACCCTAACTTTCAACCCTAACTTTCAACCCTAACTTTCAACCCTAACTTTCAACCCTAACTCTTCTCTGATTGGTTAGTACCCAAATGAGTCACATACCTAAATTTTCGTATTCCCCTATAACCCTGGGCCAAACAAAAATAGAAAAATAATCCTAAGTGTCAACCCTAACTTTCAACCCTAACTTTCAACCCTAACTTTCAACCCTAACTTTCAACCCTAACTCTTCTCTGATTGGTTAGTACCCAAATGAGTCACATACCTAAATTTTCGTATTTCCCTATAACCCTGGGCCAAACAAAAATAGAAAAATAATCCTAAGTGTCAACCCTAACTTTCAACCCTAACTTTCAACCCTAACTTTCAACCCTAACTCTTCTCTGATTGGTTAGTACCCAAATGAGTCACATACCTAAATTTTCGTATTCCCCTATAACCCTGGGCCAAACAAAAATAGAAAAATAATCCTAAGTGTCAACCCTAACTTTCAACCCTAACTTTCAACCCTAACTTTCAACCCTAACTTTCAACCCTAACTCTTCTCTGATTGGTTAGTACCCAAATGAGTCACATACCTAAATTTTCGTATTCCCCTATAACCCTGGGCCAAACAAAAATAGAAAAATAATCCTAACTTTCAACCCTAACTTTCAACCCTAACTTTCAACCCTAACTTTCAACCCTAACTCTTCTCTGATTGGTTAGTACCCAAATGAGTCACATACCTAAATTTTCGTATTCCCCTATAACCCTGGGCCAAACAAAAATAGAAAAATAATCCTAAGTGTCAACCCTAACTTTCAACCCTAACTTTCAACCCTAACTTTCAACCCTAACTTTCAACCCTAACTTTCAACCCTAACTCTTCTCTGATTGGTTAGTACCCAAATGAGTCACATACCTAAATTTTCGTATTCCCCTATAACCCTGGGCCAAACAAAAATAGAAAAATAATCCTAAGTGTCAACCCTAACTTTCAACCCTAACTTTCAACCCTAACTTTCAACCCTAACTTTCAACCCTAACTCTTCTCTGATTGGTTAGTACCCAAATGAGTCACATACCTAAATTTTCGTATTCCCCTATAACCCTAACCCTAACCCTAACCCTAACCCTGGGCCAAACAAAAATAGAAAAATAATCCTAAGTGTCAACCCTAACTTTCAACCCTAACTTTCAACCCTAACTTTCAACCCTAACTCTTCTCTGATTGGTTAGTACCCAAATGAGTCACATACCTAAATTTTCGTATTCCCCTATAAACCTGGGCCAAACAAAAATAGAAAAATAATCCATAGTGTCAACCCTAACTTTCAACCCTAACTTTCAACCCTAACTTTCAACCCTAACTCTTCTCTGATTGGTTAGTACCCAAATGAGTCACATACCTACATTTTCGTATTCCCCTATAACCCTAACCCTAACCCTAACCCTAACCCTAACCCTAACTTTCAACCCTAACTTTCAACCCTAACTCTTCTCTGATTGGTTAGTACCCAAATGAGTCACATACCTAAATTTTCGTATTCCCCTATAACCCTAACCCTAACCCTAACCCTAACCCTAACCCTAACCCTAACCCTAACCCTAACCCTAACCCTAACCCTAACCCTAACCCTAACCCTAACCCTAACCCTAACCCTAACCCTAAATTTTCGTATTCCCCTATAACCCTGGGCCAAACAAAAATAGAAAAATAATCCTAACTTTCAACCCTAACTTTCAACCCTAACTTTCAACCCTAACTTTCAACCCTAACTCTTCTCTGATTGGTTAGTACCCAAATGAGTCACATACCTAAATTTTCGTATTCCCCTATAACCCTAACCCTAACCCTAACCCTAACCCTAACCCTTCTCTGATTGGTTAGTACCCAAATGAGTCACATACCTAAATTTTCGTATTCCCCTATAACCCTGGGCCAAACAAAAATAGAAAAATAATCCTAAGTGTCAACCCTAACTTTCAAACCTAACTTTCAACCCTAACTTTCAACCCTAACTTTCAACCCTAACTTTCAACCCTAACTTTCAACCCTAACTCTTCTCTGATTGGTTAGTACCCAAATGAGTCACATACCTAAATTTTCGTATTCCCCTATAACCCTAACCCTAACCCTAACCCTAACCCTAACCCTAACCCTAACCCTAACCCTAACCCTAACCCTAACCCTAACCCTAACCCTAACCCTAACCCTAACCCTAACCCTAACCCTTCTCTCTCTCTCCACTCCCTTCTCTCTCTCTCTCCCCCTCCCTTCTCTATCCCTCTCCCTTATAACTCCCTGATCATTCCCTCTACCTCTCTCTCCCCCTCTCCCTTCTCTCTCTCTCCCTTTCCCTTCTCTCGCACCCTCTTCCTTCTCTCTGTCTATCCCTCTCCCTTCTCTCTCTCCCTTCTCTCTCTCCTCTCTCCCTCTCCCTTCTCTCTCCCTCTCCCTTCTCTCTCCCTTTTCCTTGTCACTCCCTCATCACTCTCTCCCTCTCCCTTCTCTCTCCCTCTCCCTTCTCTCTCCCTATCCCTTCTCTCTCCCTATCCCTTCTCTCTCCCTTTCCTTGTCTCTCCCTCTCCCTTGTCTCTCCATTCTCTCTCCCTCTTCCTTCTCTCTCCCTCTTCCTTCTCTCTCCCTTTTCCTTCTATCTCCCTTTCCTTCTCTCTCCCTTTTCCTTCTCTCTCCCTTTACCTTCTCTCTCATTTTGCCTTCTCTCTCCCTTTTCTCTCCCTTTTCTCTCCCTTTTCTCTCCCTTTTCTCTCCCTTTTCTCTCCCTTTTCTCTCCCTTTTCTCTCCCTTTTCTTTTCCTTTTCTCTCCCTTTTCCTTTTCTCTCCCTTTTCCTTTTCTCTCCCTTTTCCTTTTCTCTCCCTTTTCCTTTTCTTTCCCTTTTCCTTTTCTCTCCCTCACCCTTCTCTCTCCCTCTCCCTTCTCTCTCCATCTCCCTTCTCTCTACATCTACCTTCTCTCTCTCCGTATCCCTTCTTCCTCTCCCTATCCCTTCTCTCTCTCCCTATCCCTTCTCTCTCCCTATCCCTTATCTCTCCCTTTCCTTGTCTCTCCCTCTCCCTTCTCTCTCCCTTTTCTTTCTCTCTCCCTTCTCTCTCCCTTTTCTCACTCCCTTCTCTATCCCTCTGCCTTCTCTCTCCCTTCTCTCTCCCTATCCCATCTCTCTCCCTCTTCCTTCTCTCTCCTTCTTCCTTCTCTCTCACTTTCCATGCTCTCTCCCTTTTCCTTGTCTCTCCATTCTCTCCCTTTTCCTTTCCCCTCTCCTTTCCTTCGCTCTCCCTCTCCCTTCTCTCTCCCTCCTCTCTCCCTTGTCACTTCCATCTCTCTCCCTCTCCCTTTTCTCTCACTATCCCTTCTCTCTCCCTTTCCTTGTCTCTCCCTCTCCCTTGTCTCTCCATTCTCTCTCCCTCTTCCTTCTCTCTCCCTTTTCCTTCTATCTCCATTTCCTTCTCTCTCCCTTTTCATTTTCTCTCCCTTTTCCTTTTCTCTCCCTCTCCCTTCTCTCTCCCTCTCCCTTCTCTGTCCCTCCTCTCACACTTGTCTCTCCCTGCTTTCTCTCTCTCCCTTCTCTCTCCCTCTCTTCTCTCTCCCTCTCCCTTCTCTCTCCCTCTCCCTTCTCTCAATTTTTTTCTCTCTTACTCCCACTCTATCTCTTTCACTTCAACCCGTCTCTTGCTCTCACACACATTTCTTTCTTCCACTTCTCTCTCTCTCTTTTTCTTTCTCACACCCTCTCTTTCTCTCCCTGCTCTCTATTACTCTCCCTGACTAGCATCCCTGCTCCTTCTAAATCACCTGTATTTTACTCTCACAAATGTCCTTTCTTTCTCTCTCTCTTTCAAGGACTACCACTCTCCCCTCTCTCTCACAAACCCCTCTCTCACTCAGTCTAAGCATTGTTTATTTAGTCCATCAGTGAAAGAGGGTCCTCAACTGCATTGCTCTAAAGGGGATTGCATTATATTTTTTCACTTATCTTGGGTAAAATTTATTTGCAGTATGAAAATAGGTAAGTTCGTCTATCAAGATGATGTTCACAAAGGACATACTAACAAGGAGGTAAGTAGTTGAGGTAAGTGAGTACACCTACACAATGCATTGCTTTTATCTCTCAGGATATAAAGCTTTGAGTTGATTTCTCTCCCTTTACACGAGTGTGCCCTTTTAGAGTCAGGCAGTGAACTCTTCGCTACTGTCCCATCTGCAGCGCTAGCTCGACTGTAAATTGGGGGAAGAAAGCATACCCCTTTACGGACGATAGACAGTAGTGCTTCTTCACTCCTAGCATACGGCAGAGGAGAAGCTCCGCTCTGTACAAAACGGATCTAGTCCTCAATGTCCAAGTACTTAGTAGTGAGGTAAAAGCTAGCTCTTTACCTCTAAGGGTGCCTCTCGCTAACATGCAACGAATGCAAGAGTTTTCAAATTTTTGAATGACTAACTGCATATAAATGCAACATGTCAATTGGATAGGGAATAGAATATATACAACAAAATAGAAAGGGCAGGCTCACAGACTGATTCCATGCCCTCCCTCACCCGCTCTTGACCCATGTTCACTATCACCCACCACCTCATCCACCTTCACCCTCACACTCATCCACCTTCACCCACCCACCATTGCCCCCTCACCAACACCTTCACTCACCCACACCTTCACTCATCCCCCTACCTCACCTACATTCACCAACCTTTAACCCCACTTAAACACACCCTCCCTCTTCCACCTTAATCTTCACCCTCCCTCACCCATGTTCACTCTACCTTACTGGCCTCAACCTTACCTACAAAGCCTCCTATACCCATATTAACCATCCCTCACCCACCTTCAACATCACCTTCCCACACCCTCCTTCACCCAACCTCCCTCACCCACCTTCTACCCTCATCATCCATATTAAAATTCACCTTCACCACCCTTACCTGCACACCAATACCCAGCCTCACCCTTGCCCACTCACCCATACCTGAACTGACCCACACTTTTTTCACCCACCTTCATCCTCACCCTCCCAGACACATTTACTCACCCTCCCTAATCCACCTTCAACACCACCTACCCACTCTCTTCATCATCCACCTTCCCTCAAAAACCTTCAACCTCCTTACCCACACCCACCATACATCCCTAAACCTCCCTCACCCACCTACCCACAACCTCCCTCACGTTCTTACCCACTTACACTTTTTCTTACCACACTTTCAACCCCAAACCACACCCTCCCTAAATTGTTCAGAACTTAACTCTCATTGGCCAAGTACCTAAATGAGTCACATAACTAAAAATGTTCTATTCTTTTTTCACCAAACACAAATACAAAAATAATCGTAAGGGTCAACCCTAACCCTAACTTTCAACGCTAACCCTAACTCTTCTCTGATTGGTTAGTACCCAAATGAGTCACATACCTAAATTTTCGTATTCCCCTATAACCCTGGGCCAAACAAAAATAGAAAAATAATCCTAAGTGTCAACCCTAACTTTCAACCCTAACTTTCAACCCTAACTTTCAACCCTAACTTTCAACCCTAACTTTCAACCCTAACTCTTCTCTGATTGGTTAGTACCCAAATGAGTCACATACCTAAATTTTCGTATTCCCCTATAACCCTGGGCCAAACAAAAATAGAAAAATAATCCTAAGTGTCAACCCTAACTTTCAACCCTAACTTTCAACCCTAACTTTCAACCCTAACTTTCAACCCTAACTTTCAACCCTAACTCTTCTCTGATTGGTTAGTACCCAAATGAGTCACATACCTAAATTTTCGTATTCCCCTATAACCCTGGGCCAAACAAAAATAGAAAAATAATCCTAAGTGTCAACCCTAACTTTCAACCCTAACTTTCAACCCTAACTTTCAACCCTAACTTTCAACCCTAACTCTTCTCTGATTGGTTAGTACCCAAATGAGTCACATACCTAAATTTTCGTATTCCCCTATAACCCTAACCCTAACCCTAACCCTAACCCTAACCCTAACCCTAACCCTAACCCTAACCCTAACCCTAACCCTAACCCTAATACGCGGGGCCTATTTCTGATGACTTATTCCTGCATTAGTAATATGTGTCATATATCTTGGCTCAATCAGAGGCTTGGTTGAAAACTGAGCCCCTGATGGAACCACATGTGCTTAAGGTGGGATATCCTGAAAACCTGACCTGTTGGACAGGCTTGAGTACTGGAGTTGAGAACCCCTGTTCAAACATTTATCTTCCTACCAGTACATAGGTAATTTCAAGAAATTAAACAAAAAAAGGTAGAAAAACTTTAAACAGCAAAATAACCATACAGTAACTTGTAAACCTTGAGAAATGCATCTTAATAGGGTCATGTCACACTGAAAATATAGTATTCCCAGGTTTAACCCTTGCATTCATCAGCCAGATATGTTGAGTCTTTAAGTTGCATTCATTGTTTTGAAATAGACTTGGTATTTTATGTCTCTTTTTTCCTGTACACCGTAAAGGATTTTGCGGCCTAGTCTAGAAACTCTGAAGTGAGACAAATCACTTCGAAAGAGCACTCTACAGTAGATGCGAATTGGCATGGTTTGCTATGCTGCAAGCCCTTCTCGCATGTCCAATCTGTATCTAAAAAGGCTTTGTACGAAGCTGTTTCAGTCTGGTTCTGCCAATTCGATCGGTTTTAAAAAATCCTTCATTTTCAGTGTATGTTGATCTGATTTCTTAGGCTTTAAAAACATTAAAGCAGTCCTGTTTTAAGAGCTCATTCTCTCCCCCTTTCTCTCTCCCTTTATCACTCACTCCCCCTTTATCTCTCTCGATATGACCCTTGCCTTACTTCCCCGACTAAAACTGCCCCCGCTTTAAACACCACTCTTTACCTCTGCTCTCTCTCCCTCTCCCTTCTCTCTCCCTCTCCCTTCTCTCTCATTTTCCCTTCTATCTCACATTCCCTTCTCTCTCACTTTCCCTTCTCTCCATTTTTTCACCCTGACTCCCACTCTATTTCTTTCACTCAACCCGTCTCTTGCTCTCACACATACTCCCAAAGAGTAACCCTAGAAAATACAAGAGATATCTAGAAATCTAATTGCAAGGTAATAAGTCACATTAAGTGAAATGCACAATGGAATAGTCCCCCCCTTTTTTAAAAAAAACGGTAGATTCCTTACATTTTAGCTATTTGCACTTCTATATTTGTAACACTGGTAATTGCTATAATAACACTGTTACTTTTTTTTAGTTTGTACATGCACACACACACAATTAAATGACCTACTGTATCTCAGTACCTCAGATAGACACAGACACACACACACGCCTATGCAGTAAGCGTTCATAAGCCACTTATCAAGCACTTAATGCCTACTGCTATTCAGTAAGCAGTGATAGTGGCTGATAAGGCGGGAAGGTTGGAAGAGATCACGTGCCACTACATGGGTATTCTGAAGTATACACAGCGTGAAGTGTTCGAATAAAGGCCGCTGCTGCTGCAGCTGTACATTCATATGTGCAATAATGAAAGAAAAATCAATGGCGTCTATCCTCATACAATGAGTTTTGGATTCAAATAAGGCATTTCATAGCACAAGGAGAAAAACATATTAGTTAGTCATTTTGCATTTAAAATGGGAAATGCTCAATAATATAATAATATAATTTATAATAATATAATATAGGTCCCTGCCCCATGGAGCTTACAATCTATGTTTTTGGTGCCTGAGGCACAGGGAGATAAAGTGACTTGCCCAAGGTCACAAGGATCTGACACCAGGAATTGAACCAGGCCCCAGGCTTCAAACTCTCAGTGCCACTCAGTGTCTTTTACTCACTGAGCCACTCCCTCTCCACAAGAGTGCAAGAGTGCAAGAGTGCAAGAGTGCAAGAGTGCAAGAGAGCAAGAAAGAAAGAAAGCAACTGTCTATACTTCCTAATGTGTGGATTCAGAACCACAAACATGAAAAAATATATAATTAAGCAATAATTAAGAGCGGAGAGAAAAATACTAAAATAATTCAGTCAATTCATAGTGAATTAAAAGAAATTAGAGAATTAGTACATGTAAAATATTTTTATTTGTTAAGAATAGATTGATTTAAGATGACACACACACATACACACACACACACACACACACAATTAAATGACATATCCCTGGACCTCAGACACACACACTGACATTACAATAAGCAGAATAGATACATTTAGTTTTTGTTACAATTTGTCTCACTCCCAGTTGTAAGACATCAATCATTGTAAACTCTTGAACTCCAGGATGAGTTTGCAGCAAAGCTTCATGGGCACTGTAGTTTTTTTGTCTGCTACAAATTCTCTAATTGGTCACTGATCATGTGATGTCAGATGGGCCTGGGCTTTAATTCAAAGTGTTTAACCGAGTGGTGTGTGTCTCAAATACAGTAAGTTGCTTTATTTTTTTATCTCTGGGAATCTTCTGTGATTAAAGAGGGTCTGTTACTGAAAAAGCACAAAGCTGCTGATTACTTTCTGTTTAATAGAGAAATATTCATAAGGTATCAGTGTTTATTTGAGATGTGTCTGTACCTGAAAGGCTCAACCACCCCTGTTTGTGGGGCTCTTGTGTATGAAATAGCCCAGAGCAACTACCCCTAGAGATAATATACACACATACACACCCACATACTGTAATGTGTGTGTGTGTGTGTGTGTGTGTGTGTGTGTGTGTGTGTGTGTGTATATATATCCACTTTTTATTGTCTCTATAAGAGTTCTGATAAAGATTGTAAATACTGTAAATGTTTATCAGTTGATCAAAAAAGATTTGATCAGAAGAGTTGCCCTGTAAATTATCTATTCAGAGCAGCAATACCAGTATATATGTTAGACAGTGATTGTGGTTTGAATGGTGAATTTTGCAAGTATCTATCTGCGAGTTAATAACATACAAAACATTTACAGACCTGCTGTTATTACTCTGTGAGTTATGATATGATCTCAAACTGTGATTTTTGCCAACATTTGTTTGCTAGCTAGCCACATACAAATCAATTACAGACCTGCTGTTATTACTCTGAGAGTCATGATATGATGATATATGGCAAGAGATCCAAATAATCCTCATCCTATTTACATATCAGCCACAAAAAGGGATTTTTAATAATGTATATGTGTTTTTAATTATCTATGTAGAATTAATAAAATGTTATTATTTTCTGATATCCGCAGTGATTCTGGCCAACCTGACAGATCTGCAGTAATATACTGCAAGACCAATTTGTTTGCTAGCTAGCCACATGCAAATCAATTACAGACCTGCTGTTATTACTCTGAGAGTCATGATATGATGATATATGGCAATAGATTCAAATAATCCTCATCCTATTTACATATCAGCCACAAAAAGGGATTTTTAATAATGTATATGTGTTTTTAATTATCTATGTAGAATTAATAAAATTTTATTATTTTCTGATATCCGCAGTGATTCTGGCCAACCTGACAGATCTGCAGTAATATACTGCAAGACCAATTTGTTTGCTAGCTAGCCACATACAAATCAATTACAGACCTGCTGTTATTACTCTGAGAGTCATGATATGATGATATATGGCAATAGATCCAAATAATCCTCATCCTATTTACATATCAGCCACAAAAAGGGATTTTTAATCATGTATATGTGTTTTTAATTATCTATGTAGAATTAATAACATTTTATTATTTTCTGATATCCGCAGTGATTCTGGCCAACCTGACAGATCTGCAGTAATATACTGCAAGACCAATTTGTTTGCTAGCTAGCCACATACAAATCAATTACAGACCTGCTGTTATTACTCTGAGAGTCATGATATGATGATATATGGCAATAGATCCAAATAATCCTCATCCTATTTACATATCAACCACAAAAAGGGATTTTTAATCATGTATATGTGTTTTTAATTATCTATGTAGAATTAATAAAATTTTATTATTTTCTGATATCCGCAGTGATTCTGGCCAACCTGACAGATCTGCAGTAATATACTGCAAGACCAATTTGTTTGCTAGCTAGCCACATACAAATCAATTACAGACCTGCTGTTATTACTCTGAGAGTCATGATATGATGATATATGGCAATAGATCCAAATAATCCTCATCCTATTTACATATCAGCCACAAAAAGGGATTTTTAATCATGTATATGTGTTTTTAATTATCTATGTAGAATTAATAAAATTTTATTATTTTCTGATATCCGCAGTGATTCTGGCCAACCTGACAGATCTGCAGTAATATACTGCAAGACCAATTGTTGTCTACCTTTACCATACGAATGACAATAGAGTGCTGTATATAAGGGGAACTCTTCTGATCAAATCTTTTTTGATCAACTCTGATAAACATTATATCTATACCCCTTGAGCACCTGTCGTTTGATCCTATATACCTATTCATAACGGTGATTGCGGTCACATTCACGTACTTTAAATACTGTACATGTTAATTTTTCTTTGGTTTGAAATATGGTATTCATTGGTTTATCATCAACCAGCCCTGTTTGTGGGAGGCTCTTTGCATAGTTCTGTGTATTCTCTGTGTTTTTTCTGTTAAGTTTGCTGAGTAACCTTGTGATATAAAGAGATGGCAGCCTTAGTTTGTTATGCCTCTTTTTTTCCCTGTAAATCTCAATGGCTTTTGCGGCCTATCCTAGCCACTCTGAAGTGAGACAAACCGCTTCTAAAGAGTACTCTAGATGCAAATGTAAATAAAAAGTATAATAGAATTTGAACACATGGCTGCTCAACTCAAGTCCTTAAGCCACGAAACATGTCTGAATTTCAGGATTTTCCAGCTTCAGCACAAGTGGCTCAAACAGAGGCTTGTTTGAAGACAGAGACCCTGATTGAGCCACCTGTGCTGAAGCAGGGACTGATTAAAGCATCTGTGTTGAAGCTTGGATATCCTGAACACCTGACCTCCCTTCTCTCTCTCCCTTTCCCTTCTCTCTCTTTCCATTCTCAACCTCTCCCTTCTCTCTCCTCTCTCCCTCTCCCTTCTCTCTCCTCTCTCCCTCTCCCTTCTCTCTCCTCTCGCCCTTCTCTCTCCTCTCTCTCTCTCTCGCCCTTGTCTCTCCTCTCTCTCTCTCGCCCTTCTCTCTCCTCTCTCTCTCTCGCGCTTCTCTCTCCTCTCTCTCTCTCGCCCTTCTCTCTCCTCTCTCTCTCTCGCCCTTCTCTCTCCTCTCTCTCTCTCGCCCTTCTCTCTCCTCTCTCTCTCTCGCCCTTCTCTCTCCTCTCTCTCTCTCGCCCTTCTCTCTCCTCTCTCTCTCTCGCCCTTCTCTCTCCTCTCTCTCTCTCGCCCTTCTCTCTCCTCTCTCTCTCTCGCCCTTCTCTCTCCTCTCTCTCTCTCGCCCTTCTCTCTCCTCTCTCTCTCTCTCTCGCCCTTCTCTCTCCTCTCTCTCTCGCCCTTCTCTCTCCTCTCTCTCTCTCTCTCTCGCCCTTCTCTCTCCTCTCTCTCTCTCTCTCTCTCTCTCTCTCGCCCTTCTCTCTCCTCTCTCTCTCTCTCTCGCCCTTCTCTCTCCTCTCTCTCTCTCTCTCGCCCTTCTCTCTCCTCTCTCTCTCTCGCCCTTCTCTCTCCTCTCTCTCTCTCGCCCTTCTCTCTCCTCTCTCTCTCTCGCCCTTCTCTCTCCTCTCTCTCTCTCGCCCTTCTCTCTCCTCTCTCTCTCTCGCCCTTCTCTCTCCTCTCTCTCTCTCGCCCTTCTCTCTCCTCTCTCTCTCTCGCCCTTCTCTCTCCTCTCTCTCTCTCGCCCTTCTCTCTCCTCTCTCTCTCTCGCCCTTCTCTCTCCTCTCTCTCTCTCGCCCTTCTCTCTCCTCTCTCTCTCTCGCCCTTCTCTCTCCTCTCTCTCTCTCGCCCTTCTCTCTCCTCTCTCTCTCTCGCCCTTCTCTCTCCTCTCTCTCTCTCGCCCTTCTCTCTCCTCTCTCTCTCTCTCTCTCTCTCGCCCTTCTCTCTCCTCTCTCTCTCTCTCTCGCCCTTCTCTCTCCTCTCTCTCTCTCTCTCGCCCTTCTCTCTCCTCTCTCTCTCTCTCTCGCCCTTCTCTCTCCTCTCTCTCTCTCTCTCGCCCTTCTCTCTCCTCTCTCTCTCTCTCTCTCGCCCTTCTCTCTCCTCTCTCTCTCGCCCTTCTCTCTCCTCTCTCTCTCTCTCTCGCCCTTCTCTCTCCTCTCTCTCTCTCTCTCGCCCTTCTCTCTCCTCTCTCTCTCTCTCTCGCCCTTCTCTCTCCTCTCTCTCTCTCGCCCTTCTCTCTCCTCTCTCTCTCTCGCCCTTCTCTCTCCTCTCTCTCTCTCGCCCTTCTCTCTCCTCTCTCTCTCTCGCCCTTCTCTCTCCTCTCTCTCTCTCGCCCTTCTCTCTCCTCTCTCTCTCGCCCTTCTCTCTCTCCTCTCTCTCTCGCCCTTCTCTCTCTCCTCTCTCTCTCTCGCCCTTCTCTCTCCTCTCTCTCTCTCGCCCTTCTCTCTCCTCTCTCTCTCTCGCCCTTCTCTCTCCTCTCTCTCTCGCCCTTCTCTCTCCTCTCTCTCTCTCGCCCTTCTCTCTCCTCTCTCTCTCTCGCCCTTCTCTCTCCTCTCTCTCTCTCGCCCTTCTCTCTCCTCTCTCTCCTCTCGCCCTTCTCTCTCCTCTCTCTCTCTCTCGCCCTTGTCTCTCCTCTCTCTCTCTCGCCCTTCTCTCTCCTCTCTCTCTCTCGCCCTACTCTCTCTCTCTCGCCCTTCTCTCTCCTCTCTCACTCTCGCCTTCTCTCTCTCCTCTCTCTCTCTCGCCCTTCTCTCTCCTCTCTCACTCTCGCCCTTCTCTCTCTCCTCTCTCTCTCTCGCCCTTCTCTCTCTCCTCTCTCTCTCTCGCCCTTCTCTCTCCTCTCTCTCTCTCGCCCTTCTCTCTCCTCTCTCTCTCTCGCCCTTCTCTCTCCTCTCTCTCTCTCGCCCTTCTCTCTCCTCTCTCT
The DNA here is from genome assembly GCF_040206685.1 of Ascaphus truei. Classification (NCBI taxonomy): domain Eukaryota; kingdom Metazoa; phylum Chordata; class Amphibia; order Anura; family Ascaphidae; genus Ascaphus; species Ascaphus truei. The sequence goes on along the minus strand of NW_027456061.1, from coordinate 1,611 downwards.
CTCTCGCCCTTCTCTCTCCTCTCTCTCTCTCGCCCTTCTCTCTCCTCTCTCTCTCTCGCCCTTCTCTCTCCTCTCTCTCTCTCGCCCTTCTCTCTCCTCTCTCTCTCTCGCCCTTCTCTCTCTCCTCTCTTTCTTGCCCTTCTCTCTCTCCTCTCTCTCTCTCGCCCTTCTCTCTCTCCTCTCTCTCTCTCGCCCTTCTCTCTCTCCTCTCTCTCTCTCGCCCTTCTCTCTCTCCTCTCTCTCTCGCCCTTCTCTCTCTCCTCTCTCTCTCGCCCTTCTCTCTCCCCTCTCTCTCTCGCCCCTTCTCTCGCCCTTCTCTCTCTCTCGCCCTTCTCTCGCCCTTCTCTCTCTCTCGCCCTTCTCTCTCTCTCGCCCTTCTCTCTCTCTCGCCCTTCTCTCTCTCTCGCCCTTCTCTCTCTCTCGCCCTTCTCTCTCTCTCGCCTTCTCTCTCTCTCGCCCTTCTCTCTCTCTCGCCCTTCTCTCGCCCTTCTCTCTCCCTTCTCTCTCCCTTCTCTCTCCCTTCTCTCTCCCTTCTCTCTCCCTTCTCTCTCCCCTCTCTCCCCTCTCTCCCCTCTCCCCCTCTCCCCCTCTCCCCCTATCCCCCTCTCCCCCTCTCCCCCTATCCCCCTCTCCCCCTCTCTCCCTCTCTCTCTCTCTCTCTCTCTCTCTCTCTCTCTCTCTCTCTCTCTCTCCTCCTCCTTCTTATCCATCTCCCTTCTCTCTACATCTACCTTCTCTCTCTCCGTATCCCTTGTCGCTCCCTCTCCCTTGTCTCTCCATTCTCTCTCCCTCTTCCTCTCTCTCCCTCTTCCTTCTCTCTCCCTCTTCCTCTCTCTCCCTCTTCCTTCTCTCTCCCTCTTCCTTCTCTCTCCCTCTTCCTTCTCTCTCCCTCTTCTTCTCTCTCCCTCTTCCTTATCTCTCCCTCTACCTTATCTCTCCCTCTTCCTTCTCTCTCCATCTTCCTTCTCTCTCCCTCTTCCTTCTCTCTCCCTTTTCCTTTCCCCTCCCTTTTCCTTCTCTCTCCCTCTCCCTTCTCTCTCCCTCCTCTCTCCCTTGTCAGCCCCTTCTCTCTCCCTCTCCCTTCTCTCTCCCTATCCCTTCTCTCTCCCTTTCCTTGTCTCTCCCTCTCCCTTGTCTCTCCATTCTCTCTCCCTTTCCTTCTCTCTCCCTTTTCCTTCTCTCTCCCTTTCCCTTCTCTCTCCCTTTTCTTTCTCTCTCCCTTCTCTCTCCCTTTTCTCACTCCCTTCTCTATCCCTCTGTCTTCTCTCTCCCTTCTCTCTCCCTATCCCTTCTCTCTCCCTCTTCCTTCTCTCTCCCTTTCCAATCTCTCTCCCTTTCCAATCTCTCTCCCTTTTCCTTGTCTCTCCATTCTCTCCCTTTTCCTTTCCCCTCCCCTTTCCTTCGCTCTCCCTCTCCCTTCTCTCTCTCTCTACTCCCCTCTCTCTCTCTCTCCTCCCCCTCCCTTCTCTCTCCCTCTCCCTTATAACTCCCTCATCATTCCCTCTACTCTCTCTCCCTCTCCCTCCCTCTCTCTCCCTTTCCCTTCTCTCTCACCCTCTTCCTTCTCTCTGTCTATCCCTCTCCCTTCTCTCTCTCTCTCCCTTCTCTCTC
>NW_027456060.1:445000-468061 GCF_040206685.1 Ascaphus truei | reverse complement strand
CCACTCTTGGTCCTCTCTCTCTTCACTCTCCCCTCTCTCTCCCCCCTCTCTCTCTTCCCCCCTCTCTCTTCTTCCCCCCCCTCTCTCTCTTCCCCCTCTCTCTCTCTTCCCCCCTCTCTCTCTCTTCCAACTCTCTCTCTCTTCCCCCCAACTCTCCCTCCCAACCCCTCTCTCTCTCTTCCCCCTCTCTCTCTTCCTCTCTCTCCCTCAACTCTCCCTCTCTCTCTCTTCCGCTCTCTCTCTTCCCCCCTCTCTCTCTTCCCCCCTCTCTCTCTTCCCCCCTCTCTCTCTTCCCCCCTCTCTCTCTTCCCCCTCTCTCTCTTCCCCCTCTCTCTCTTCCCCCTCTCTCTCTCTTCCAACTCTCTCTCTCTCCCCCCAACTCTCCCTCCCACCCCTCTCTCTCTCTTCCCCCCCTCTCTCTCTTTCCTCTCTCTTCCCTCCAACTCTCCCTCTCTCTCTCTTCCCGCTCTCTCTCTTCACCCCCCCTCTCTCTCGCTTCCCCCCCTCTCTCTCTCCCCCCCTCTCTCTCTTCCCACTCTCTCTCTCTTCCCCCCAACTCTCCCTCCCACCCCCCTCTCTCTCTCTCTCTCTTCCCCCCTCGCTCGCTCTCTTCCCCCCTCTGTCTCTCTTTCTCTCTTCCCACTCTGTCCCTCTCTCTCCCCCCCTCTCTCTCTTCACCCCCCCTCTCTCTCGCTTCCCCCTCTCTCTCGCTTCCCCCCTCTCTCTCCCCCCCTCTCTCTCTTCCCCCTCTCCCTCTCTTCCCCCCTCTACCTCTCTTCCCCCCTCTCCCTCTCTTCCCCCCTCTCTCTCTCTTCCCCCCCTCTCTCTCCTCCCCCAACTCTCTCTTCCCCCCCTCTCTCTCCCCACTCTCTCTCTTCCCCCCAACGCTCCCTCCCACCCCCCTCTCTCTCTCTCTCTCTTCCCCCCTCGCTCGCTCTCTTCCCCCCTCTGTCTCTCTTTCTCTCTTCCCACTCTGTCCCTCTCTCTCCCCCCTCTCTCTCTTCTTCTTACCCTTCCCCTCTCCCCCCCTCTCTCTCTTCCCCCCTCTCTCTCTTCCCCCCTCTCTCTCTTCCCCCTCTCTCTCTTCCCCCTCTCTCTCTCTTCCAACTCTCTCTCTCTTCCCCCCAACTCTCCCTCCCACCCCTCTCTCTCTCTCTTCCCCCCTCTCTCTCTTTCCTCTCTCTTCCCTCCAACTCTCCCTCTCTCTCTCTTCCGCTCTCTCTCTTCCCCCCTCTCTCTCTCTCCCCCCTCCCCTCTCTCTCTTCCCCCCCCTCTCTCTTCTCTCTCTTCCCTCTCTCTTCCCCCCAATTCTCCCTCTCTCTCTCTCTTCCCCCCATCTCTCTCTCCCCCCCCACTCTCTCTCTCTTCCCTCTCTCTCCCCCCCCTCTCTCTCCTCCCCCCCCTCTCTCTCCTCCCCCCCTCTCTTTCTCTCTTCCCCCTCTCTCTTCCCCCTCTCTCTTCCCCCTCTCTCTTCCCCCCCTCTTTCTCTCTCTCCCCCCTCTCTTTCTCTCTTCCCTCTCTGTTCCCTCTCTCTCTCTTCCCCCAACTCTCCCTCTCTCTCTCTTCCCCCCCCCTCTCTCCCTCTCTCTCGAAAAAAAATAAATTCTGCACATTTAATATAGTGGGGTTTTTTTCCTCACTTTTTTTTATTAAATCAAGGGTGCGTCTTAGAATCGATGGCGTCTTAGAATCGAGGAAATAGGGTAAGTCAAAACCAATGTGGCTAAATAAACAGGTAGGGGAGGAAATGGACAAGAAGAGGAAGGCGTTAAGATTCTTTAAGTCAGAAGGGACGGAGACATTGTATCAGAATTATAAGGAATGTAACAAAAACTGCAAAAGGGCAATAAAATGAGCAAAAATGGATAATGAAAAAAGGATTGCAATAGAAAGTAAGATGAACCCTAAAAAGTTCTTTAAGTACCTTAATGAGAAAATAAAATATAGTAGGCAGATTATTGGAGATAATGAAAAAGCAGAGGTATTAAACAAATTCTTTGCCTCTGTGTTTACCAGGGAAGAATCAAGTTCAATAGTAGTGCTGCAGGAGGAAGCCACAACCTTCATATTAATGAACAATTGGTTAACTGAGGAAGAAGTTCATAAGCGGCTTGAAAAAATTAAAGTAAATAAGGCACCTGGCCCCGATGGCATACATCCAAGAGTTCTCAACAAGTTAAGCTCAGTAATAGCCAAACCATTACATTTAATATTCAAGGAGTCCATGTCCCAAGGCTCAGTACCACAAGATTGGCGTAAAGCAGATGTGATGCCTTTATTTAAAAAGGGAGCTAGATCAAAACCGGGGAATTTATAGACCTGTAAGCCTGACTTCAATAGTGGGGAAGCTACTTGAAGATTTAATACGGCATAATATTCAGGAATACCTAATGGAAAACAAAATTAGTAAGCATGGATTTATGAAGGATAGATCATGCCAAACTAACCTTATTTGTTTCTTTGAGGAGGTAAGTAGGAATTTAGACCAGGGTAATGCAGTTGATGTGGTCTACTTAGATTTTGCCAAGGCTTTTGATATGGTTCCACACACAAGGTTGGTGCACAAAATAAAGCAAATATATGCACCTGGATTGAAATTTAGTTGATGGATAGACAACAGAGGGTTGTCATAAATGGAACTATTGCAGGTTGGGCTAAGGTCATGAGTGGAGTACCTCAGGTATTAGTACTGCGACCCCTGCTTTTTAACTTGTTTAGTAATGACCTTGAGGTTGTCATCGAGAGCAAAGTCTCCATCTTGCAGATGATACTTAATTGTGTAAGGTAGTAGAATCAGAGCAGGATGTAATTTCTCTCCAGAAGGACTTGGAGAGACTGGAAACTTGGGCAGGTAAAGGGCAGAACATGTTAATACAGATAAATGTTAGGTTATGCATTTGGGAAGCAAGAATATAATATTGAATACATTGTATTAAAAAAAATTTTAATGTGAAAGTTATTTATTTTAATCCTTCAACACCTGTGAGTAGACAATATTTTTGGTCTGTTTTTTAATATCGGCGAGGACAAACAGGTTTTTAGGGAGGAGGGGAGGGAGATGTAGAGCGGGGGAAGATTTGTCTCTGTGTGTGTCTGTGTGTGTCTTTCTGTGTGTGTGTCTGTGTCTCCCCCTGCTGCCGGCACATCTCCCCGCCCCCTCACTCCCCCCCCCCCTGCTGCCGGCACATCTCCCCGCGCTGCTGCCGCATCTCCCCTCGCTGCCAGGACATCTACGTCGTGCCATTTGTGAGATTTTGATGCTTCGGACATACAAACAAACGGAATCTAACTTAGAAATATAGTATAGATTAGTAAGACCAAACCTTGAATATGGAGTCCAATTTTGGGTACCACTCCTTAGTAAAGACATTATGGAACTAGAGAGTGCAGAGAAGAGCCACCAAATTAATAAAGGGGATGGACAATCTAACTTTTGAGGAGAGGCTAGCTAAATTAGATCTACAGTATTTACATTATAAAAGAGGCGTCTAGGAGGGGATATGATAACTATATACAAATATATTCGAGGACAGTACAGAGAGCTTTCAAAAGAACTATTTATCCCAAGGACAGTACAGAGGACTCGGGTCATCCCTTGAGGGTGGAGAAAAGGAGATTTCACCAGCAACAAAGGAAAGGGTTCTTTACAGTAAGGGCAGTTAAAATGTGGAATTCATTACCCATGGAGACTGAAACATGGGAAGGATGTTGATCCAGGGAGTAATCCGATTGCCAATTCCTGGAGTCGGGAAGGAATGTATTTTTTCCCTTATGATATATCATTGGATGGTATGTCACTGGGGTTTTTTGTTTGCCTTCCTCTGGATCAATAAGTAAGTATAGATATAGGATAAAGTATCTGTTCTCTAAATTTAGCATAGGTTGAACTTGATGGACGTATGTATTTTTTCAACCTCATCTACTATATAACTATGTAACTATTAACAACTTGTATCTTTTTTCAGCTCTTCTTTTATAAAATAGACATTACTTTGAGACCTCACTAACTGTCCCAATTTTAGGTTTGTAAATTGTGTGAGAAACGAGGAAGAACAGAACCTTGTGGCGTTGCAGTACCACAGGAAAATCTACTACAGAACCTGCACAGACCTCCCCCCACACACAGAGCTCCTGCTCTGGTATGGAGATGAATATGGGAAAGAGCTTGGTATGAAGTGGGGTACGCTGTGGAAAAGTAACGCGCCAACACCAGGTAATCAGGAATGTGTGTGTTTTATGGTTTTTACATCTCTATTGTCTTATTACTGATGTTGAATTGTAAATAGTGATAGATCTGCATACACCATTACAGGTCAACTAGAACTTAATATCACTAAACCTGACTTGAGTCAAAGGGCCGGATACATCAAGCTGCAGTAACCAAAAATGCCGTATTTACGCCAATAAAAAAGTGCCTTATTATTATTATCATACAATGAATCAGCGTTGCAACGCCAAAAAGAAAGCACTTTTAATTGGACCCGTTAAAAGCATCAAATCCGATACAAAACAGGCATAATATCACATTTTCAAGTAAAAAGGCCATACGTCAAGTTCCGATATTTATTGGAACAGGATGAACGGCAGAAATACCGCAAATATTTTAACACCTACTGCAGCCCTGTCTTTTCTATGTATATAATGGCCAATATACTGCCCATTATATACATAGGCAAGATAAGCTAAACCAACATGGAATAGATGATAAAATAGTTATTAAAATACATTACAGTACATGTTAACCCCTTAGTAGTCCACGGGTCAACAAGTCACCGGTTTCTGCTGCTAGCTGCTCCAGGGGAGGTTAACTCCCTGTAGGCTGGAAAGCACCTTTTGTAGCACCACATTCTAGCAGATAGACAGTGACTGTAATATATATATTAATATATATATTACAGTCACGGTCTATATTAATATATATATTACAGTCACTGTCTATCTGCTAGAATGTGGTGCTACAAAAGGTGCTTTCCAGCCTACAGGGAGTTAACCTCCCCTGGAGCAGCTAGCAGCAGAAACCGGTGACTTGTTGACCCATGGACTACTAAGGGGTTAACATGTACTGTAATGTATTTTAATAACTATTTTATCATCTATTCCATGTTGGTTTAGCTTATCTTGCCTATGTATATAATATATACAATATATGTATATATTGGCCATTATATACATAGAAAAGACAGGGCTGCAGTAGGTGTTAAAATATTTGCGGTATTTCTGCCGTTCATCCTGTTCCAATATATATATATACAAATGTAAATACAACTGTATGCTCATCTGCATATCTTAGGCAGGTCTGCAACCCCACCTTTCCCCATTATCACCCAGCACACAGCACTTCCACTGCAGCAAGGGATTCTGGGAAATGACATGCAAATGAGCACACAGTGCCACTTTTTGCTTCAAAAACCATTTTTAACATGGTTCCCTATAGGCTTAAGCTTGCTGCATGGTCACAGCTTTGAGCACAGCCAGGGTTAAGGTGCATACCCAGAAAACCACCCACAGACAGCTGTTTTGACCTTAATGGGTCTCATCAGTGTGGGGGCATATATATATATATATATATATATATATATATATATATATATATATATATATATATACAGTGCTTGACAAATCACCCAAAAATCTACTCGCCGAACCAAAAAATCTACTCGCCACCTAGTCCCGCCCCCGCTTTTTAAAAAAATACATAAATAAAATAAATTGAATAAATTCCTAGTAAGAACATTCGTTTTTGACATAGGTTTATTTATTGTATTACATTATACTACAATTAGTCCTTGTTACGTGTGTGTGTGTGTGTGTGTGTGTGTGTTTGAGTGTATGTGTGTATAAATGTCGGATCTAGAAAAAAAAGCCAGAAGTGAATGACTAGTTTCCAGCACCCCTTAACCAGTGTCTGGATGCCCCCGCTTCACAATATTTAAAGCAGCAATCCCGCCTGGGATCTTACCTGATCCGCAGTCCTTCAATGTCCAGGTACTCTCATTCCCGCAATGTTATACATTGGAGGGGAGATGTTCCCTACCTGTCTTCTGGGTTAGGGAGGATACCAATGTCTCCCGTGTGAAGCTTGAGTCAGAGCTGGAAGAAAGCAGTATAGGTTATTTCGGTGTAGTATAGGGCAGTTAAGATATACAGGGTAAAAAAGATATCCAGATCGAGAGTGTGAGGCAGAGACAGAGAGGGGAGAGAGACAGAGAGGGGAGAGAGACAGAGAGGGGAGAGAGACAGAGAGGGGAGAGAGACAGAGAGGGGAGAGAGACAGAGAGGGGAGAGAGACAGAGAGGGGAGAGAGACAGAGAGGGGAGAGAGACAGAGAGACTTTTGACTGACTGGTGGAGGGGGGGTGACTGACTGGGGGGTGTCCTGCACACACATTCTGGTGTCCTGCACACACATTCTGGTGTCCTGCACACACACATTCTCTCTCATACCCATACACACACACGGGAAGGGACGTGCGCCAGAGGGGAGAAACACCCCGCTACTTCCGCCCGCCCGAGCACCGAGGAGAGAGAATCACTGGCAACTGCAACATCTTCAGACCCGCGCGGGCAGCGGGAACACAGGAGGGGGGGGGGGGGGAAAGAAACACCCCGGCCACTACAGCATGTTCCAACCCGCGCGGACAGCAGGAACATCGGAGAGGGGGGGGGGGGCGAGAAACACCCCGGCCATTACGAGACCCGCGCTGGCAGCGGGAACACCGGAGGGGGAGGGGGGTGAGAAACACCCCGGCCACTACGTGACCCGCGCGGGCAGCGGGAACACCGGAGGGGTGGGGGTTGAGAAACACCCCGGCCAGTACAGTATGTGGCCCGCGCTGGCAGCAGGAAAACCGGAGGGGGGGGGGCGAGAAACACCCCGGCCAGTACAGTATGTGACCCGCGCGGGCAGCGGGAACACCGGAGGGGGGAGGGGGGTAAGAAACATCCCGGACAGTACAGTATGTGACCCGCGCGGACCGGAGGGGGGGGAGGGAAAACCCCCGGCTTTTACAGTATGTTCCGAACCGCGCGGGTAGCGGGAGCACCGGAGAGAGGGGGAAGAATATATCATTATATACAGTATATAAATATTTAAAGTGCATTAAATTCCCCCCACCTGAAGAATCTGTCCAAACACCTCCATGACCGGATCAGTAAATTGTAAATTATAGGAGCTGACACAATTATACAGGAGGATATGAGGAGGAAGAGGAGCAACAGACACGCCCGCACTCAACCCCTCCCCCCCCCATTACTTACCCATGCAGAAAGGGCGGTTAGAAGTCCTGGCAACTCCATCCTGCGTCACAGCCAATCAGCTACGAATGTTTATTTTTCGATTTTTTTTTTTCCCTGAACAGGGGATTTTTTTTTTGTGCAGAGAAGGGAAAGGGTTACTGGCCACGAGCCAATATCCGATCGCAGCTGGCGAGTTGGCGACCGGGTTTGTCGAGCACTGTGTAATATATATATATATATATATATATTTTAATAACATGCAATGTTTGTATGGGGGAAAATCAGTAACACAAGTACAGACTCCTTGTTCCCTAAATTTTTTTAACTTTTAAACAATTGTATTAAAAAAGGTATAACTTAATTAAGTCTGAATAACATCTGTGATGTCAAATACAATAATTGGGCATTTGGTTCCTGATTTAACAATGGATATTTAGCAGAAAGTTGGTCATCCTATAACTATTAGAGACCTGGTACATGGTGCGGTAACGGGAACACCCGGTGACTGATATGTGAGCTTCTAATGAGACACGTTTTCTATTAATTGTACAAACATTTTTAATCATACCTTCACAACTGAAACTATCGACTTACTATCTATCAAAGGATTTGACAAGATTTCTTCCACTTTAATTGGTGTTTTGCAGCTACTGAGATTTCCTTTTAAATATTATGATCTACTTTAAATGTATGATCCACTACATCTGCTCTCCGGCCCTAATGCTGCACATGTTGTGCTAAACCCTTCATTTTTACAATGTACGTCTACAGTTTACTTTCATCCTGAACTTTTTGTGATATGCCAACTTACCTCTCCTGCATGGCCTTTTGTAAGACAGTTTGTGTAACAGTGACTTTTTTGTCTCATCTAGTACAAAGCCAAGCACCAATAACCCACCCATGCCAACACTGCAAGGTTGCTTTTAGCAGTCCGGATTACCTCCTCAAACATCTGAAGTTCAAACACCCAGCTGAGTATATGGAAAAGATGAGGACAGAACAATCTTGCAACATTCTAATAAATAGGACAGAAAATGCATCTTTCAACCCGTCAATGCAATTAATAAACAATGTAACTGCTTCTCATCCCAAAAGATATATATTAGCAGCTGCCAAAGGAAAAGATCTTGGAGAAAGTGGGAAGAGTCTGACTTGGTTATCAGATCAGATCCTACAGAAGAGGACACACACAGGGGAGAGACCACATGTATGTGGGGAATGTGGGAAGGGATTTAGTCGGTTAGCCAATTTGAACATACACAAGAGGATACATACAGGGGAGAGACCGCATGTATGTGGGGAATGTGGGAAGGGATTTAGTGTGTTATCTCACCTGAACACACACGAGAGGACACACACAGGGGAGAGACCGCATGTATGTAGGGAATGTGGGAAGGGATTTAGTGTGTTATCCAGCCTGAACACACACAAGAGGACACACACAGGGGAGAGACCGCATGTATGTGGGGAATGTGGGAAGGGATTTAGTGTGTTATCCAACCTGAACACACACAAGATGTCACACACAGGGGAGAGACCGCATGTATGTGGGGAATGTGGGAAGGGATTTAGTGTGTTATACCACCTGAACAGACACAAGAGGACACACACAGGGGAGAGACCGCATGTATGTGGGGAATGTGGGAAGGGATTTAGTGTGTTATACCACCTGAACAGACACAAGAGGACACACACAGGGGAGAGACCACATGTATGTGGGGAATGTGGGAAGGGATTTAGTCGGTTAGCCAATTTGAACATACACAAGAGGATACACACAGGGGAGAGACCGCATGTATGTGGGGAATGTGGGAAGGGATTTAGTGTGTTATCTCACCTGAACACACACGAGAGGACACACACAGGGGAGAGACCGCATGTATGTAGGGAATGTGGGAAGGGATTTAGTGTGTTATCCCACCTGAACACACACATGAGGATACACACAGGGGAGAGACCACATGTCTGTGGGGAATGTGGGAAGGGATTTAGTCAGTTATCCAGCCTGAACACACACAAGAGGTCACACACAGGGGAGAGACCGTATGTATGTGGGGAATGTGGGAAGGGATTTAGTCACGTATCCCACCTGAACACACACAAGAGGACACACACAGGGGAGAGACCGCATGTATGTGGGGAATGTGGGAAGGGATTTTGTGTGTTATCCAACCTGAACACACACAAGATGTCACACACAGGGGAGAGACCGCATGTATGTGGGGAATGTGGGAAGGGATTTAGTGTGTTATACCACCTGAACACACACACGAGGACACACACAGGGGAGAGACCGTATGTATGTGGGGAATGTGGGAAGGGATTTAGTGACTTATCCAACCTGGCCAGACACAAGAAGGAACACACAGGGGAGAGACCGCATGTATGTGGGGAATGTGGGAAGGGATTTAGTCGGTTATCCACCCTGAACACGCACGAGAGGACACACACAGGGGAGAGACCGCATGTACAGTATGTATGGAATGTGGGAAGGGATTTCGTGACTTATCCAGCCTGAACAGACACAAGAAGGGACACACAGCGGAGAGACCGCATGTATGTGGGGAATGTGGGAAGGGATTTAGTGTGTTATCCCACCTGAACACACACACACGAGGACACACACAGGGGAGAGACCATATGTATGTGGGGAATGTGGGAACGGATTTAGTGACTTATCCAACCTGGCAGACACAAGAAGGAACACACAGGGGAGAGACCGCATGTATGTGGGGAATGTGGGAAGGGATTTCATCTGTTTTCCCACCTGAACATACACAAGAGGACACACACAGGGGAGTGACCGCATGTATGTGGAGAATGTGGGAAGGGATTTAGTGTGTTATCCCACCTGAACACACACACGAGGACACACACAGGGGAGAGACCATATGTATGTGGGGAATGTGGGAACGGATTTAGTGACTTATCCAACCTGGCCAGACAGAAGAAGGAACACACAGGGGAGAGACCGCATGTATGTGGGGAATGTGGGAAGGGATTTCATCGGTTTTCCCACCTGAACATACACAAGAGGACACACACACAGGGGAGAGACCGCATGTATGTGGAGAATGTGGGAAAGGATTTGGTCAGTTATCCAGCCTGAACACTCACGAGGACACACACAGGGGAGAGACCTATCTCTAAAGCCAGGCATGTTTAGGCATAACCAGTGACTAACACGTTCACATATAAGTGCACACGTGTATCTGTGTTACGCTAAATCCCAATGAAAATTGACTTTAGTTTATGGTGCATAAAACGAGCATTTTAAAAGGATAAAATGTTATAACGTTTTAAATGCAGGTTATTTGTATCATTCTTATTGTATTTTATGTCTTTATTTATATAGCGCCGTTAATGTACATAGCGCTTCACAGTAGTAATACACATGGTAATCAAATAAATAACAGATAATATAAATAACATCATGGGAATAAGTGCTTCAGGCATTAAAGTAACATTAAGGAAGAGGAGTCCCTGCCCCGAGGAGCTTACAGTCTGATTGGTAGGTAGGGAGAACGTACAGAGACAGTAGGAGGGAGTTCTGGTAAGTGCGTCTGCAGGGGGCCAAGCTTTATGTATCGTGTTCAGAATATACCCAGAGCTATTCATATGCTTCTTTAAGCAAGTGTGTCTTAAGTTGGGTCTTAAAGGTGGATAGAGAGGGTGCTAGTCGGGAACTGAGGGGAAGGGCATTCCAGAGGTGTGGGGCAGTTAGTGAAAAAGGTTTAAGGCAGGAGAGGGTTTTAGATACAAAGGGGGTAGAAAGAAGACATCCTTGAGAAGAACGCAAGAGTCTGGATGGTGCATAACCAGAAATTAGGGCTGAGATGTAAGGAAGGGCAGAAGAGTGTAAAGCTTTAAAAGTGAGGAGAAGAATGGAGTGTGAGATGCGGGATTTGATCGGAAGCCAGGAGACTGATTTCATGAGGGGAGATGCTGAGACAGATCTAGGAAAGAGTAGCGTGACTCTGGCAGCAGCGTTTAGGATAGATTGTAGGGGAGACAGGTGACAGGCAGGAAGGCCGGACAGCAGGAGGTTACAGTAATCAAGACGGGAGAGAATGAGGGCCTGAGTCAGAGTTTTAGCAGTCGAGCAACAGAGGAAAAGGCGATCTTTGTTATATTGCGTAGGAAAAAGCGATAGGTTTTAGAAATGTTTTGAATGTGAGGCGCGAATGTGAGAGAGGATTCGAGTGTGACCCCTACGCAGCGTGCTTAGGCTACTGGGTGAATGATCGTAGTTCCAACAGTAATGTGGAAAGAGGTAGTAGGGCCAAGTTTGGGAGGAAGTATGAGGAGCGCTGTTTTAGCCATGTTGAGTTTAAGGCAGGGGAGGGCCATCCAGGATGATATAGCAGAGAGACATTCAGAAACTTTGGTTCATACAGCAGGTGTAAGGTCGGGTGTTGAAAAGTGTTGATTTGTGTGTCGTCAGCATAGAGGTGATAATTAAACCCAGAAGATGTTATTAGGTCACCTAGAGAGAGTGTGTACAGAGAAAAGAGAAGAGGTCCCAGGACAGAGCCCTGGGGTACCCCCACAGAGAGATCAATAGAGGAGGAGGTGTTAGCAGAAGAGACACTGAAAGTACAATGGGAGAGGTAGGGTGAGATCCGGCATAGAGCTTTGTTCCGAATACCAAGAGTATGGAGAATGTGAAGGAGAAGAGGATTCTCCACGGTGTCAAATGCTGCAGAGAGGTCGAGTAATATGAGCAGAGTGTAATGACCTCTGTCTTTGGCAGCATGGAGGTTGTCAGTTATTTTAGTGAAGGCTGTTTCCGTAGAGTGAGCAGTGCGGAAGTCAGATTGTAGAGTGCCTAGGAGAGAATAGGTGTTGAGAAAATGGAGCAAGCGAGAGAATACAAGACGTACAAGGAGTTTAGAGGCAAAAGGCAGGAGGGAGACAAGTCGGTAGTTAGGTAGGTAGGGTCAAGCTTGCTGTTTTTGAGTAATGGTATGACTTGCATGTTTGAAGGAGGATGGAAAGGTTCCTGAGCAGAGGGAGGAATTAAAAATGTGTGTGAGCGTAGGGATTATAGTAGGAGCAAGCGGTTTTAGGAGATGGGAGGGAATGGGGTCAAGAGGGCAAGTGGTCGAGGGAGAAGAAGCGATCAACAGCGACACATCCTCTGAGACAGTGGAAAAAGAATCAAGGAAGGCAGGAGGAGAGTTAGGAAGAGGTGTAGGATGGGAGGAAGAAACGGGATGTTCTGACGTATGGATTCCACCTTTTCCTTAAAATAGTCAGCAAAGTCCTGAGCGGAGATGGAGGAAGGAGAGGCAGCTGAGGGTGGTTTGAGTAGAGTATCAAAGACAGAAAACAGTCGGCGTGGGTTAGACTTGTGCATGTTGATTAGTGAAGAAAAGTAGGCTTGTTTAGCTTGCGAGAGGGCAGAGTTGAAACAGGATAGCATAAATTTGTAGTGAAGGAAGTCTGCGAGAGTATGAGATTTCCTCCAGAGGCGTTCAGAGGAACGAGTGGAGGAACGCAGCATGCGTGTGTGGGAATTAACCCAGTGTCTAGGGTTAGAAGGGCGAGTGCGGCAGAGAGAAAGCGGGGCATGTAGATCAAGAGAGGAGGACAAGGCAGAGTTGTAGTTCCTGACCAAGTTGTCGGGGTCTGTAGCAGAGCTGAGAGAGGAGAGGGAGGAGTGTAAAGTGGACTCAAAGTCAGGTAAGTGAATAGAGCGCAGGTTTCTGCAGAACCAGGGGGTAGATGGAGGTGGAGAAGGGGAGAAGCGAGATAGAGAGAATGAGATGAGGTGATGGTCAGAGAGAGGAAAAGGGGAAATGGAGAAATCAGAGAGAGAGAAGTTTTTAGTGAAAACCAGGTCTAAGTAGTGGCCATCCTTGTGGGTGCTGGCTGCAGTCCACTGTTGAAGGCCAAAAGAAGAGGTTAGAGAAAGAAAGCGGGAAGCCCAAGGGAGAGAGGGGTTATCAATGTGGCAATTGATGTCCCCAAGGAGAAGAACAGGGGAGTCTGAGAGAAAGAAAGAGCGCCATGATTCAAAGTGAGAGAAAGGCAGAAGGGGGATGAGTAGAGGTAGGTGGGCGATAGATGACCACCACATGGACAGGGAGAGGAGAGAAGATCTGGACAGTGTGAACCTCAAAGGAGGGAAAAGCAAGAGAGGGGGGAATAGGTAACGGCAGAGAGAGGAGAGCAGGAGCCCCATGCCTCCACCACTGCCATCTGGACACGGAGTGAGGGAGAAGGAAAGGCCACCATAGGAGAGGGTAGCTTCCAGAGCAGAGTCAGACTGGGTGCGCCAGGTCTCAGTTATAGCAAATAGGAGCAGGAAGTGAGAGAGAAAGAAGTCATTCACAGAGAGGAACTTGTTAGAGAGGGAGCGAGCATTCCAAAGGGCACAGGAGAAAGGGAGAGAGGAGGGAGGGTGGCAGGGGATGGGTATGAGGTTGAAGGGGTTAACACCAGAAGGAGTAGAAGTTGCATGTGGGAGGCGAGGACGAGAGCAAGTAGAAATAAGGCAGGGACCAGGATTGGGAGAGATATCCCCAGAAGCAAGAAGGAGAAGCATGGATAGAAAGAGAATGTGTGAGGATAATTGTAGGGGTGTGTTTTAGTGCAGGGTGTATAGCTGTGTGGTGACAGAGGGCGCAGGTAAGAAAGGAGTTCATGTGAACTGAGAAGTGGGGAAGAAAGGAGAGATGGAGATATATGAATAGAGTTAGAGACATAAGGAGACTGGTGGAAGGAAGGTCATAATTTGAAAATAAGTGAGGTCACAGCAAATATAAAAGTAAAGGTGGCATCACAGCAATAGTGAAGTGTTGAGATGTGCAGTCTGGGATAATATCCTCCTTTCCAACGTAGATCAAATGCAGGAATCAGAAGCAGTAGGTGGTGTCCACTTTTCCACTTCTTTTTGATCTTCCTTTTTAAACTTCATAACTACTTTAAACATATCTGCTTAAAAGAGCATGGCTACAGGCAGCTATGGCTGCTATGAGTTTACTTATATACTTTTACAAAGTCACCTGGCTGGCCTAACAAACTTAATTAGCACATGTGAGGGACGTTAAAGCAAATGGTTTTTCTAAGATGGGTGTTGTCTTGCACAAGTGTGAAAGCTGAATTAAATTAAGACAGCAGGGGGATGATTTGGAGACAGACAATTTGAAATATGTTTTTACCTAAATAGAACTAAATACACAGCAGGGGAGGATATCAGGACAGACAGACAATTTGAAATATGTTTTTACCTGAGGAAAGAGAAGAGATGAGATGAGATCAGTGATTCAATATACCCAACTTCCTTTTTAAACTTCATAACTACTTATTGTACTTTTACTTTCCATGCTGTTGGTTCTAATAAAATGTGCGTTCCTCATTATGCTGAAGCGGTCAGTAGTCTCACTCAGCTGTGAATCGGAATAGTTTCACTGCGACCAATTGGCCGTCGTCGTTAGGCCGCAGACAGACCCTCCACCACCACCCGCTTCTAATGTAAATTGTATTACTGTTTTGGGTAGGGAATTAATTTAAGGGGTTTTAGGGTAAGCTTAGCAAAGGGTGTTTAAGGACTTGAGGTAGCGTTTTTTAGGGTAAGAGGGGGCTTTGGAAAGAAGGGGTTTAGGGTAGGGGGTTTAGGCACTTACTTTAGTGGTGAAGTTGCCAGTGGTGTGGTGAGTAGTGGCGAAACAGCCACGACCAAATGTCCTAGAATGTCCTGTGAATACTGAGGTGGAGGACAAATACACAGAGCAAGGTCCCAAGTGAGGGACATAAATGCAGCCGCCTTTACATACAGTGTGTCATGTTCCTTTAATATCTCTAGAGACAGCAAGAGCTGATTATCTATTTCACAGGTTACACGTATATATGGCAATATGGAAAATAGCTGAAGCGCTCAAATGCAGGTATATCTCAAAATGATAATAAGCCAGACCACTGTACCAGGGTACTAACAATTGATATAGTACCTATTGTGTCATATAATGGGTACTATCCTCCTGAAGACAGGTGGTGTGTGGTGCAACCCACTCACCATCAGTCTCATTGGCAGGTTCCCCTGAAAAATATACAAGTACTTACATCCTGGTAGAGCAGGCAGGCAGGCTGTGCAGCTACTCAATGCAATACAGGGAAAAGGGAGACCAAAAAGCGCACCAGCACAAACGGAGCAGGAAGAAACCAGGACAAAAAAATGATTAAAAGGGCACTTTAATGTGGCAAAAGACCCATCCAATGCATTTCGAACGTCGCAGCCTAGCCGTATCCCCCGTTGGGTCATTTGCCTGGATTGGCACAAATGTGGGCATAGGCCACAGGTACTGCGTGCCACACTGTGGACAGCGCGCCGCTGTACCCATGGTACCGCCGGACAGTCTGCATTGCAGGCAGAGGCCCACCACTGTCTCAGCGCCCGCTACGCGTATCACCAGTACCCCCCCTGGTACTGCATAGGGCTGAGTAGACACCATCTTGTTTACGTCTGGGGAGCAGGCCATTGTCCTGGTGGGAGCCACTTTCAACAATGGTCTGTTCTGGAAGCTGGTTCCGCGTGAGTGACCAACAGAGGTTGGATTGTCAGCCACGCCTTTGTTCAGCTCCACCCTTGTCTGACACAATTGGAACCCGCCCCCAGTAGTAGCGATTATAGGTGGGTGGGTCCCACAATGGGATAGGATGTCCTTTAATTGAGGCCGTACCTCTTTCAGTCCTAGAGGGTGCGGTCACAGCTTTCGCGCTCTTATCCCCTACTGGGTGGGGTTCTTCCTTTGGCGCCAATCCCAGCCGATTTCTTGCAGCTGCCTTGCGTGCAAAGTACCCTTCCTTTCCGTACACAACACCAGCTGCAGGGACTACTTTTGGTAGCAGCGCTGTCGCCTCACCAGCGCTTTGCTCCGCGGAATTCATACCCACAGGGCATAGTTGGAAACCACTCCCCCTGGTTGAGATTAGGGGAGGGTCCCACAGGCTAATCGGTTGACTCAGCACTGGGGCTGAGTGAGTCACTGTCCATGAAGGCGCGGCCGCAGCTTTCGCGCCATACCCCCCATCGGGGCGGGGCTCTCCTGTTGGCGCCGCTTCTGGCCAATTCCTTGCAAATTTTGCATTTGCAGAATTCTCTGCAATCGGCCCACGCGGTCTCCCAGGGAAGCGGGAGCCGCCATTTTGGGTTGCACTGTCAGTCTGGTCAATGAATGAGGTAGCGTTCATCTGTTTGTATGCCGACTGACAGTCACTCTCACTGTGTTCTCCTCCTGTTATAGCAATGTCCTCAACACAGTCCTCCAGGGTAGCGCCACGGTGTCCTAGGCAGGACCAAAATGGGGCGGCCACTGCTCTCACTCCACTCCATAGCAGACTCGTGACAGACATATCCGTAACAGCTTGCTCTTCAGCGGGGCGCACGCCAGGTGTGCTCTCCCCATCAGCCTCCGGTCGCCAATTTGGACTATCCGCACCGCGCGGATCCTCCATTCTTGCGGTCGCCATAGACATATTGTTTCCGTGATTATTGTACATGGGGCTCCTCTCTGCGGGGCAGCCACCACACCGGTACAATAAAGATTTCCCTGATGCACCACCATGTGTACCTAATGTAGGCTGGACTCGTGTATACACTACCTCAGGTTAGGCTCACTCTCTCAGTGTCTGCTGTTTCTCCTTCCTTCCAGTCTGTGCTCCCTACGGTAAGTGGTCTGGAATAGGCTAGAGTACTCTGGGGCTTCCATGCAGTACTTGAGCGTCTACCTATCTTGGTCAGCCTAGCGCAGACCCTCTCCAGGATTCCTGACCACGTTAACAGGCTATCCCTTTAGGCATCCTACCAACTAGCACTGCCTCAAGGTGACTAGGACAGCTATAGCCCGGCTCCAAACCCCCAACTCCTTTCAGGCCCCTAGGTCGTCCCTGCGAACTGACAAACTCCATCAGCCCCCTGACTACCCCTAGGTCCATCCCAACGCAGCACAAAGTGGCAGCAGACACTCTCCCTGTTTCCAAGTGACCTAGCAAAAGCCTGTCCTGTTGACAGGTCTATCTCAGCAGCGCCTCCAAATGTAACGGATTTTCTGGACTGGCCTGACCCACCCAATCTCATATTGGCCCCTGTGGTCTAACCAGTCCCCATTACAGTGTGATGTCTGGTGGTGCACCTGTTGGCAACAGGACTCCTGAGTCTCCCGCATGATGTTGTGTGGGGATTGCCAACCTAGACAGGCAGCTGAGGTAGTGTGCTTGAGTCCTACCTAGATCCAGTGCAGCGCCTCCACCTCATCAGGATCCCTGCTGTCGCTTGGGGATGGTCCTGTTGAGGAACTCCTCCGTGGTGCCCCTCTCGGTGTAATGACTCCACACTCACATACGAGAGTATCTTTAATCAGGAACATCTTTATTGACGGTCGTGGGCTAACTGCCCCTCACAGTGATCTTCTAGCCACACATAATTATTCAGCTGCTTCCCTATGAAAGGTATGTCTCTGTCTTTGATTTGGGGATTCCCTATCCCCGCAGGGATGTCTTTCCTGTGCCAGGTCCCTGGTCACAGTCTCATCACTTTGCAGTGTCTAACTATACCAACTACTTTTACTCCTTGCCTAAGATTGCAGAACTGAACCCTTCAACAGCTTAGCAACCACTTCTGAACTTTTGATCAGTGCTGTGCCTTATGTATCCTCTGGGGGCTGACACAACTCTGACATCACTAATTATGGATTCAGAGCATGTGACCACTCCCATCCATACAGAGGGCACCTCACCAGGGTGTGAGGGCAAACCTCCATAATTACTGCTGGCATGCCCATATCTTACCAGGCCTTACTGTCAGCAGGAGAGATGACTGCAGCCATTTTACAGCATGGCTACATATAGAATTATCATTTTTCAATTCATTAATTGTGTTATATTGTTTTTTATTCAAGTTTTGCTTAATATACTTGTTTTGTTTCGATATTTTGTCCAAATCATCTTGTACAGGTTTCTCAAATAAATCAAGGCAACAACCTTTCAAATAACTGGGATAGAACTGTGACGTCTTTCTAAACATAGTGTGAATGGTGTCACTAATTATAGTGGGGGGCGTAGCACTTGTATCTGCAGGGCTATGTCATTTTTGTTTGATTAAATATTTTTTCAAAGAGAGATTTTGAACAAATTTGCCTACATCAATATAGGTATTGAAAACGTTCATCCTATTTGATAGGGCAAATGAGACCCGTATTTAAACGTGTACCTGTTCATTAGTTAACACTTTTTTACTCAGGTTAAAGATCCCTTCTGGTTTAGTAACTAAATCGTTATCTGTCTTGATTTTTGTTTTTTGTCCCCTTCTTCTTCCTCATTTTGTGAGTTTTCTCTCTTCCTCACTAGTGACTCCTTTATGTTTTCCTTCTCCCCCAAATTTATTTTCCCTTTGGGTATCTTTTTGGTCACATCTAAAAAAGGAGATGATCACTCCAATGTAAATTTATTGAGTGTATTAAATCTAGACCACTCTTCTGGTGATTTATTTTCTTATCTATCTCCTCTACCTGGAACTGATTCCTTCCGTTTATCTTTACTTCCATGTGATTTTGTATCTACTGCAATATTAATTTTTCTGTTGTGCCTTAAAATCTTTTGACTTGCATACGTATGTATGTATGTATATATATATACAGTGCTTGACAAATCACCCAAAAATCTACTCGCCGAACCAAAAAATCTACTCGCCACCTAGTCCCGCCCCTAGTCCCGCCCCCAACCCCGCCTCTAGTCCCGCCCCCAGCCACGCATTTTAAAAAAAGCCATAAATTAAATAAATTGAATAAATTCCTAGTAAGAACATTCGTTTTTGATATTAGTTTATTTATTGTATTACATTATACTACAATTAGTCCTTGGTGTGTGTGTGTGTGTGTGTGTGTGTATAAATGTCGAATCTAGAAAAAAAAAGCCAGATGTGAATGACTAGTTTCCTGCACCCCTTAACTAGTGTCTGGACGTCCCCGCTTCACAATATTTAAAGCAGCAATCCCGTCTGGGATCTTACCTGATCCGCAGACCCTCAAAGTCCAGGTACCCTCATTCCCGCAATGTTATACAGTACATTGGAGGGGAGGTGTTCATTACCTGTCTTCTGGGTTAGGGGGGGTTCGATGTCTTCCGTGTGAAGCTTGAGTCAGATCTGGAAGTAAGCAGTATAGGTTATTTCAGTGTAGTATAGGGCAGTTAAGATATCCAGATCCAGAGTGTGAGAGTGTGTGGGGGAGAGAGCGAGAGTGTGTGGGGGAGAGAGAGAGAGAGAGAGAGAGAGAGAGAGAGAGAGAGAGAGAGAGAGAGAGAGTGTGTGGGGGAGAGAGAGAGAGAGAGTGAGAGAGAGAATGAGAGAGAGAGAGTGGGAGAGAGAGAGAGAGTGGGAGAGAGAGAGAGAGTGGGAGAGAGAGAGAGAGTGAGTGTGAGAGAGAGAGTGAGAGAGAGTGAGAGAGAGTGAGTGAGTGTGAGAGAGAGAGAGAGAGAGTGAGAGAGAGTGAGAGAGAGCGTGAGAGAGAGAGTGAGAGAGAGAGAGAGAGTGTGAGAGAGAGAGTGTGAGAGAGAGTGTGAGAGAGAGAGAGAGTGTGAGAGAGAGAGAGAGTGTGAGAGAGTGTGAGAGAGAGAGAGAGTGTGAGAGAGAGAGAGAGAGAGAGTGGGAGAGAGAGAGAGAGTGGGAGAGAGAGAGTGGGAGAGAGAGAGAGTGGGAGAGAGAGAGAGAGTGGGAGAGAGAGAGAGTGGGAGAGAGAGAGTGTGTGGGAGAGAGGGAGAGAGAGTGGGAGAGTGAGTGGGAGAGAGAGTGGGAGAGAGAGTGGGAGAGAGAGTGGGAGAGAGAGTGGGAGAGAGAGTGGGAGAGAGAGTGGGAGAGAGAGTGGGAGAGAGAGTGGGAGAGAGAGTGGGAGAGACAGAGAGAGTGGGAGAGAGAGAGTGGGAGAGACCGAGAGAGAGTGGGAGAGAGAGTGGGAGAGACAGAGAGAGAAAGTGGGAGAGACAGAGAGAGAGAGTGGGAGAGAGAGAGAGAGTGGGAGAGACAGAGAGAGAGAGTGGGAGAGACAGAGAGAGAGAGTGGGAGAGACAGAGAGAGAGAGTGGGAGAGACAGAGAGAGAGAGTGGGAGAGACAGAGAGAGAGAGTGGGAGAGACAGAGAGAGAGAGTGGGAGAGACAGAGAGAGAGACAGAGAGAGACAGATAAAGAGACGTCAAGGCGCCGTGACGTTGACGCTGCTCCGCGCTGATTGGATGTTTTCAGCCGACAGTGCTCTGAAAAACAGTTTGGCTGTCGGCTGAAAACTCCAGCGCCTCAGCACGCCTGCGGACGCTCGCGTGAGCCCCCTCTCAAGGCATCCTCATTGAGTATGCAGGGGCTCAGCGCGGAGCGTCCGCACGGCTCAGCGCGGCCTGTCCTTCTATGGACTCGGCCAGAGAGACAGATAGAGAAAGACAGATAGAGAGAGACAGATAGAGAGAGACAGATAGAGAGAGACAGACAGAGAGAGACAGACAGAGAGAGACAGAGAGAGACAGATAGAGAGAGACACACAGAAAAAGAGGGACACAGAAAAAGAGAGACACACAGAAAAAGAGAGACACACAGAAAAAGAGAGACACACAGAAATAGAGAGACACAAAAATAGAGAGACACACAAAAATAGAGAGACACACAAAAATGAGAGACAAAAAAAGAGAGACACAGAACACACACAGAGAGAATGAGAGACAAAGACAGAGAGAGGGCGAGGGCGACACAGGGAGAGGGCGACAGGGAGAAGGCGAGGGCGACACAGGGAGAGGGTGACACTCACAGACACACACTCACTCTCACTCAGACACGCAGAGACACACTCACGCAGACACTCACGCAGAGACACACTCACGCAGAAGACTCACAGACACACACTCAGAGACACTCACACACACACACAGACAGGCACACTGACACACACACAGGCACACTGACAGACACACAGGCACACTGACAGACACACAGGCACACTCACAGGCACACTGACAGACACACAGGCACACTGACAGACACACAGGCACACTGACAGACACACAGGCACACTGACAGACACACAGGCACACTGACAGACACACAGGCACACTGACACACTCACAGGCACACTCACAGACACACAGGCACACTCACAGACACACAGGCACACTCACAGACACACAGGCACACTCACACACTCACAGACACTCAGTCTGTCACTCACACACTCACCGGGTCACACGTGGCAGCAGTGGGGTCTCCGCACGGCAGTGGGCCCTCCACATGGCTGGGGTGCCTCTCCAAGACATGGGACACACAGCGCAGCGTGGGCCTCAGCAGCAGCAGCAGCAGGTCCCCCCCCCCGAAGCGGCCGACGCCGCAGCACGCTCCCCGGACACCCCCGGGCAGCAAGCAAGGATCGGGGGCAGGTGATTAGGGGGAGATCATGGGCAGGAGGCGGACTGGCGCAGGAGGCGCGCACGGGGGAAGCTGGGTTGGCACTTCCCCCTCCGTCCCACGTGGGGAGCGGAGGGTGCGGGGGGCGGGATCGCGCGCTTGTTTTGTGCTTCCCCCTCCGTCCCACGTGGGGAGCGGAGGGTGCGGGGGGGCTGGATCGCGCGCTTATTTTGGGCTTCCCCCTCCGTCCCACGTGGGGAGCGGAGGGGGGGGGGCTGGGTTGCGCGCGGGGCTTGTTTTGGGCTTCCCCCTCCGTCCCACGTGGGGAGCGGAGGGGGGGGGGGCTGGGTTTTGCGCGCGGGCTTGGTTTGGGCTTCCCCCTCCGTCCCACGTGGGGAGTGGGGGGGGGAGGGATGCAGGGGATTCTGGGTTGCTGGGGGGAACAGGCAGCGCAAATGGCAGGACACTCTGCTTGCCCTGTGCACGCGCGCCGGGACCACAGGATTTGCCGCCATTTTTTTTAACCCAATCAGGGAGGGGGATTATTTATTTATTTTAAAAAAAATAAAAAAAATTGGCACGAGCAGGGGAATTCATTGAGCTGCAGCACGGGTCGCCAGCTGCCTAAATCCACTCGCAACGGGCGACTAGTTATCATTATTTGTCGAGCACTGATATATATATATATATATATATATATATATATGTCATTTCCCAGAATCCCTTGCTGCAGTGTAAACGCTGTATGCTGGGCGATAATGGGGAAAGACAGGGTTGCAGACCTGTCTAAGACATGCAAATGAGCATACAGTAATATTTACAGTTGCTATATGCTTTACTGTGGAGGGTTTTTGTCACTTTTTTCACCCACCATAACCTTAATAATTGTGGTGAATAACTAGTCTAGTCTCAAACCAGCTAAGCCAGCAACCAACCTCACACTGATGATACCCATCAAGGTTGAAACATGTCTGTGAGTGGGTTTACTGGCTTTGCATCTCATCCCAGCCTCTGTCTAAAAGCTGTGTTTAAAACAGTCTGCATTGGCTTGAGGATTTGCTTGTGTAATACGAGCTTGAGACAAAAGGTGGCACTGTGTGCTCATTTGCATGTCATTTCCCAGAATCCCTTGCTGCAGTGGAAACGCTGTGTGCTGGGCGATAATGGGGAAAGACAGGGTTGCAGACCTGTCTAAGACATGCAAATGAGCATACAGTAATATTTACAGTTGCTATATGCTTTACTGTGGAGGGTTTTTGTCACTTTTTTTACTCACCATAACCTTAATAATTGTGTGTGTGCGTGCGTGCGTGTGTGTCTGTCTATATATATATATGTGTGTGTGTGTGTGTGTTTTTACGTTGGGGTTAAAGTGGTGCGTTGTATCTCTTGATGAAAAGCTGGTTCCTTTCTATACGGAGCATTGTCTACCTTAAACAGTCTTTG